>NW_024425786.1:28573781-28614054 GCF_017311325.1 Ursus maritimus
GGGGGGGGGGGGGGGGGGGGGGGGGGGGGGGGGGGGGGGGGGGGGGGAGGTTGGAGTCACTGCCTTTAGGCAGTCGGGGTCCCCCTCAAGGCCTCCTCGGACTAGCGGCCACTTCAGAGGACCCCGCAACCTGGGTACAGAGATGGGGTCCCAGGAGCCTTTCACCCTCCATCCCTCAATGAACCAGACACCCTCCTCTTCCTTGTGCCTTCCTCAGACCTTGGACCCCAATGGGCCAAGATGTTTGGTGCAACTCTCAGGACAAGCAGGACAGCCCCCAGCTCCTCTGGCCCACTCCACTGCCTCTGGGGGTAACTGCCACATCACTGCCAGCTATAGGCTGTGTGACCTTGGTCACATCGCTACACCTCTCTGGTTCTCAGCATCCCCTTCTGTAGACCCATCTGACCTCTGAGGATCCTTCCAATGCCAACATCTTCTGGTTCAGAGGAAATTGGGAAACTGGAGGACGTGGACACTGAAGCTTCCAGCTCCCACCACACAGTTCTGGGGACTGCTCTCTGCCAGCACCTGGCACTGGTTCCCCCAGCATGGCATCTTGAGTTGGGGGTTTCCATCTGGCCCTGGCCTGTGTCCCTTTCCGGGTGACAGGCAGGAGGCAGAAGTGGTCAGACCTCCATGGCTGTCCCTGACTCCCAGCCCCCAGGAGGGAGAGGCCACAGCTCACCCTCGGGACAGGGCGTCCTCCGCACTGTGCACCTGCGGGTCTCCTTGGTGTCGGAGCAGACAGCATGGTCCCCACCAGGGGCATGGAGTACCCTCCGAGTCCGCTCCTCGGAGCCCCTCCGGAAGCCACAGAGCCTCTTCTTCTTGGAGCACGGCCCCCACAGGGACCACTCGCTCATTTCACATTGTGCTGGCACGAAGGGAGAGAAGAGGGAGAGAAAGAAGGGGAGGAGGGGGTCACCCCTGGGTACTCCAGAATGCCCCAGGGGAGCCCCTCCCACCTGCTCTTTCTGCCTGAGCCTGAGGCTGGAGGCACGTTGGGTCCAGAGGGCAAAAAAGCCCGGGAACCCCAGGGCGGTGGGGGGAGGGGTGCGTGGGGAGGTAAGTAGGCTCTCCCTGCTCTTCCCCAGGGGCCCAGCCCTCTGGGCCCACCGGCCCTCCCTGCAAACTCACCAGGACTGCTGCACTCCATGGTGCCGTTGGCGGCCGCCGAGCCCTCGGGACAGGCCGGATAGCAGCGGCCCTTGTGCAGGTACAAGCTCTCCTTACACTTGGTGCAGAAGTTGTGGCTGAAGCAGGCCTCACAGTGCTCAATCTTGCACTCTGAGGAGAGGGCCAGATTGGGGGCCTCTGGCTCACCGCCTGGTCCCAATGCCCCCCAGCCTGAAGGCAGCTCCCCCCCTCCCTGAGGTCAGGACCCTGGCCTGGAGCTGCCATGACTGCAGGAGAGTCCTCGGAGGGAGGGAAGGCAAGCACAGGGTGGGCAGAGGAGGCCAAAGTGGCCACTCTGCAAGATTGGCTGGGCCCGTCAGCTAACGCCACCCCAAACCCTATCCCAGGCTCTGGAACCACGGTGAGGCCCAAGAGAGCTGCTTTCAGAGGAGGAGGACGGGACCCTCCAGGATTCATGGGGTTGGGAGAGAAGGGTCCCAGCGTGTCATGGCACCCCAGAGCACCACCTAATCAGAGTTGAACTAAGGGATACAGTGGCCCCCAGTCATGGCTGTGTGGTTTCCTCTCCCCATTGCTGGGGACCCACAACACCCCAAGCCCTGGTTCTCCTCCTGCCCTGAGAAAGGAATCTGCTTGGGCGGTGGGGGGAGAGGTCCCAGGGCAAATTCCTCTCTCTCCGCAAGGCCCAGTTCCAGGAACCACCTTGGTTGGACTCCTGGGTCCCTCCCTGATCCCCTCCTGCCAGCTCTCCCTCCTCTGGGGAAGTTGGGGGAGGGAGGGTCACAGGGCCCCGGCTGGAAGCAGGCAGAGTCTTTCACAACCTCTCCCTTCCCAGACCGTGGGCTGGGCTGACTTCCTCCCAGTGTCTGGCACCTGAAGCTTGGGCTGCCAGTTTCGCAGGAGCTGACACAGCCAGCTTGATTGTGTCAAGTGAGTGCAGGGAGGGCTGCCCTGCCCAAATGCCCCGAGGACCAAGAGGGCAGCCCCAGGGTCCCCCCCTCCATCCTCAAAAGCTTCCCACCCCACCGCACCCCACCCCTCCTCTGTGCCTCTGTGGCTTCTTCGTCTCCTCCCCTCCCTCCTCTCTTGCTCGGATCCCTGGGTCTGGTTGCAGGTGACATACGGTAAGGACAGTGGAGCTGGGCTGGGCACTAAAGGCTTTCCATGTGCCTCTGGCGACAGCCCTACGGGGTGAAAACTAGCAGTCTCATTTTACGGACGAGGTTTTGAGAGACTGCAACAGGCTCGAAGTTAGACAACGAATAAGAAGCAGAGTTGAGATTAGAATCCAAGGCCAATCTCGGGTCAGCCATTTTCCCTGCAGACCTCACTCTTATCAGCCCCCCAAAACGGCACGTGTCCTTTAGGTCCCTTCTCCTTCCAAAGGCTGTTGTGAGGCTCAACTGATATGTGATCTGGAAATGCATTCTAATCTCTGAGGCACTGAGCAACGGGAGGGGCACTGGCGTTATTCAGGGAGTGTGTTCCCTGCCTGTCCCCCAGTATGTCACAGTGTGTCACAGTGAGCCTGAACAGAGGTAGGACAGCACGTGCTTTAGAGCACGGCGAACTGCGGCTGCTGTGGGAGGGCCAAGCCCAGCCAGCAAGAAGACCTGGGCACAGGGGTGTGGAGGTGGGGGGGAGTGGACAGGCTGACAGGGGCTCGAATTTCCCTGTGGTCAGTGGAGCTGGGGTGGTTTTCAAGCAGAAGTGTGATGGGACAGGACACATGGCTCAGAAGCAACTTCCTGGCTGCAGTGCGGAGGGAGGGTTGAAAGGAACTGGATGAGCACTGGAGGACAGAAAAGCGGGCAACTGGGATCATGCAGGAGAGAGGAGCCAGGAGCCCGGGCGAGACTACAGCAGTGAGGATGGAAAGGAGAGGCAGCAGGCACGATCTGGTCATTAGATGGATGGGAGATGACAGGAATGACAGGCTGGCTCTCAGGTCCATGGCGTGAGTGGCCCAGGACACTGCGGGAATGCAGACGGGTACAGCTTTGGAGGAAGGAGATACGGTTCCTATATGGACACACGGGAGCTGGAAAGGTGGACAGACTCTCTGAGATGTTGCGCTGGCAGCTGGGTACTTGAACCAGGAGCCTCCCCTCCACTCCTCCGCGTGCCCTCTGCTCCACCTGCCTGCCATCACAGTTCAAAGCACCCCCCCCGCGCCGTGTCCAGAGCCTTCCCCAGCCCTCCCTGCACTCACTGATGCACTTGTTCATGTCGGGGTTGCGGGCATCGAAGTATCCAGGCGGGCAGGAAGGCAGGCAGATGCCCACCTGGCGAATGTCGTTTCTTTCCAGCAGAATGAACAGCTTGGGCGAGCACTTGAGGCAGCCGTTGACCTCGGAGCAGAGCTCACAACCTTTGGCACAGGCCTGGCTCCCCTCAGCACTGACTGCAAGGGTGGAACAGGGGTAAGAAGGTGTAGGAGAGACCTCCATCTTTCCCAGGCTCCCACGAGGGTGGGAAGGAAGTAGACTGGAGTTTCTTCCTACACTACGAATGTGCTTTTCAGAAAGTACAGGCCAGGATGGCAGCTCCGTGCAAGGCTGCTTGACAAACCTCCCAGCATCATCGTTCCAGGGAACTGGCACTGATGCCCGAAGCGAGAGCCCCCCTCCATCCTAAACGTCTCCCCAGCTCCAGGCACAACACAGGCTCACTCTCCAGGCTTGCTTGGCCATTCCCCAAGGAGCTACTGAAGCTGCACCCTTCCTGGAACCACCCCATCCCTCCCCAGAGGAAGGAAAGCTCAGCCTCAGGTGTGGAAGGAGGGGATTTTTTATCCTTGAGAAAGTTTTAAGGTCAAGAAGGACAATGGGTTAAACTATCTGAGAAACAGATCATCCGCTCAGAGACAGGAAAACAACTGGAAAAACTTAGGTCTAGAACAGTGGTCTCAACCAGAGACAATTTTGCTCCCCAGGGGATATCTGGCACCGTCTAGAGACATTTCTGATCGTCACACTGGGGAGGGGGGGTTGCTGCTAGCATCTAGGGGAGACAGGCCGGGGATGCCACTAATATCCTACAATGCATGGGGTATGGGGGGCCCACAAGTTGTCTGGTTCAAAACGTCAGTGATGCTGATGCCTCCAATGAGGCAGTGTGACTTCCAGCTCCCAGCACAGGGTCTCAAACCTTTGATGTCACTTGTTTAACCAACACTCCCCACGCCCTTCCCGAGTACCCTGTGCCATGTGAGCGCTGGGGACATGGAGGGAGGCTCTCCTGACCACTCCAAACTGATCTTGCAGGGGTGCAGACAGACCTGCAAACAGGCAAATGCTGACAGCCGCAAGGCCTAGCGACAGTGAACCCAAAAAGAAGAGAGGGAAAGAGTCACAAAGGAAGTGCCCTTTGGGCCAACTCTTAAAGAACTCGTAGAGATTTGTCCATCAGGAAGTAGAGATGAGGGTCCTTCTAGGGACAGGCCCACAGAGGTAGAAAAGAAGCCAAAGGGAATTGCAGATGATTTAGGATGCCAGCGGGGTGGGAAGGGGAATGGTGAAAGGTAAGCATGCTAAGGGACTTGTACTTGATCATGCCAGGCAGCGTTTCCCAAAGAGCATCCCTGGAACACGCTTTCCCCTAGATGTTCATCAGAGGCTGTGGAGGAAAGGCCACAACGCCAGGGAAAACAGAACCACTGGGTCCGACAGGTCTAAACAGGATTATTTACCGCAGGGATTCTTCAAACTTTATTATGCCCCTGGTCCACAGTGATTCCCTAAGAGCGAGACAGAGGAAGTTTTATTTCCCAAACACTTTGGCAAAAGAACCCTTGTTTTGCAGAGTTTTTCTTGAGACCTCTCTCATAACTGATTAGGCAGTAGGAAACTATCGGCAAGGTGCAGGACCCAGGCTGATTGACACGTTGGAAGGTTCCTTTGGCAGCCCGGGTGGAGACCAGAGGCTGAAGGACCATTTGGAAGGAAGCTGAACAGATCATCCAGGTGAGAAAGATGAGAATGTCTTAAACAAGATTCTGCTCAGTTGGAGATGGACAGAAGAAGATTTGCGAGAATTTGGCAGAGGAGACCAACAGGAGGGAGGAGTCTGGGGTGAGTGCTAGGGTAGGTGGTGGAACACTCGGGCAGGTCACTAAATGAGATCCACCCCGCGGAAAGAGAAGCAAGTGCAGAAAGTAACACAAAGAGAGGTTAGAGCCACTTAGGAGCAAGCATGAAGAGAGGAGCTGGAGACGCAGGCTGGGGGCAGAGCGCCGGGGGCGGGGGAGATCGGAACAGATGGCAGGAGATCATGCAGCATAGTGGACCCTGAGCTCAGGCTTCTGAGTCGGCTGGACCTGGAGCCAAATCCCCAGCCTGTGCCCCAGGGCAAAGCACAGTGTCCTGTGTGCCTCCTCTCCCACCACTGGAAACGGACGTAAGGCTGTCCACTCTGGAGGGCTTCTGGGAGGAGCACCTGATGCAGGAGTGATCCCTGATTTCAGAACAGGAGAATGAGCAAGAGTTAAGAAGGTGAGCAGAAGGGGAAGGGGCAGGAACAAACACAGCCATATAACAACCTCCATGACCATAGTAAGGGCCGCGAAGTCTAAACGTGGTGCGCTTACTCTGTTCTCACGGCTCAGCACCCATTCACTTCCTTAATCCTTACGAGCCACGAAGCAGGTGCAATTATTAGTTTTTAGCTTCGTTTTTTACAGAGGAGAACGTGGAGAAGTTCAATGACTTGAACGAGGCTTCGCAGCCAGCATGTGTCCCAGGCAGAAGGAACAAAGTTTAGGAAGGCCAAGGGCAGGACCACATGAGGAGATGTGGAGACTGGAAGTACAGGTAGATGGATGATTGTTTAAATACAGGACTGATTTGTATAGAGTTGATGTTAATCAATACATTTAAAAATTAATATCGTTCTTGGTTGAGTTCTTCTAAGAGCAAAAATACTCAAATGTTGCATTGGTGTTATGAGGGAGCCCTGGGGTTTATTTTTCCACTTTGGGCCTTTATTTGGCTGTGTTACAAATTAATAAATTACTGTAGATTCCAGGTACTGCTCCTACTTCGAAGGCACTATATCCTCTATTATTCAAGGTTTCTACTGAATTCATTGTTGAAATGAATGTTCCCTCCATTCTTGCCTCAATAACTGAACTGATCCCAGCATCCCATTTGCCGGCCATATAGCGATGTTCCCTGCTCATTTATTCCATCCTTGTCACTTTTGTTAAGGACAGATTTGCAAAAGGCCTTCTCAGAATCCTGCTGCCCACCTCTCATTCAACCAACGACACATCTCTGTGTGCATTTCTCTTCGGATCTCTCAGTGACACAGGAGGAGAAAGCGTGGAACACTTGGGGTCTGAAATCAGCATGGTGGGAGCGTGGAGGGAGTGGTTAGATGTGAAGCTGGAAAGGGAGGTAGGCCCAGATGAGGAAGGGTCTTGCATCTGTGCAAAGGAGATCGGACATTGTCCTAAAGACAGTGGAGAATTACTGGGGCTTTAAAATCAGAGACATGGTCAGGATCACTCTGCGACATGGAGAATGGGTTGTAGGGACAGCAAGTCTGGAGGCAGGAAGATGCCTCCAGCTCGAAGAGACAGAGCTGAACTGAGAAGATGCAGAGGAGAGGACACAGGTGAGATACTCAGGTGGGAGAATCAACAAGACCAGGTGATGGGCTAGACATGGGGCTAAAGGCCTGGGGAAAGCGCAAGCCAAGGGTGACTCCAAGGTGTTGGGCTTTTGTGACAGGGTGGCCCTTGGCCCTTCACCGAGAGGGGACCACAGGAAGAGGAACAGGTTTGGGTGGGGGATGATGAGTAGTCAGGTGTTAGATGTGTTGAGGCTGTGGCTCCTGTGGGACATCCAGGGAAGGTGTCTATTAGGCAGTTGAACCTGTGGGTCTAGAACTCAAGAAAAACATTTTGGCTGGAGACTGCAATGTGGAGTCCTTAACATGAAAACAGTCATAAGTCATGGGGGTCCACAAGACAGCGGGTCGAGAGGGTGAGCAAAGGAACTAGGAATTTGAGGGAAGTGCAGAAAAAAGAAAGGCCACTCAAAAGCACAGTAAATATGGAAGCCAAGAGCAGAGCGCACTGGTCAGGGCAGGGAGGTGTCGCTGTGCCAAACCCACTGAGGTGTTAGGCAAGAAGGCAGCAATAGAGCCCCTGATGGGGGCAGAGGGCAGAGGACAGTGATCGAGGAGTAGAGGAAGGAGAGCCATCTCATTCAAGAAATCAGCTGTGGAGTGGGGGAGAGAACACAGGGATCCATCCATGGAAGCTGTGGTCATCAGTGGTTAAATCGTGGGAGTGGGAGTCATCCTGAGGCAGAGGCTAAGCAGCGGGGCAATACTCACTCAACATGCCAGCTGAGGAGGAGGGCTCAGAGAGAACTGAGAAGGAATCCTGGGGTGGGGGGGTGGGGTCACTGAGGGAGAGTGGGCAAAGGAACCAAGTTCCAAAGGGGGAGATGTGCAGGGACAGCTGGGAGGAGACCATGGCCACGGACTTGCACAGGGAGGTGACCAACTGGCTGACCCCAAGAGGAGCAGTTCTGGTGGAATGGGGGATGGGAAGTGAGTGGAAGGGGTGAAGGTGGAAGTAAAGGGAGGCGAGGGCCAGAAAGCATCAGAGGACATAGGAACAGAGAGGGCAGAGCAGCTGGGAGCAGAGGCTGTGATCACGAGACTCTGAGACCCCAAGGCTGGGTGAACTGATGGAGTGAAGACCCAAGGATACAGGAGAGTGTCAATGCAGAGCTCAGGTGGTAAGACTGGGGCTTGAGACAAGGACGAAGGGAATTGAGCTCCATGATGTTTGGGGGCTCAGGAAGGGGAAGGAGAGCTTATCAAGAAGGAGAGGAGTTCAATGATGGACAGGGGTCAGTTCAATGAAGAAAGGGATGCTGGTCAAGAAGGATAGGAACCCAAGGGTGTTCTCAGCTTAGTGAGACAGATGCATGGGCAGTGGGGTGCTAGACAGCCATGGGGGGGGGCTCTGTGTGGGGGAAACGGGGTCCAAGGAAGATGGTGAGCATTAGGGGGTGCACAGTGATTCAAAGGGAAAAACTGAGGCTTGTTTATTCCATAGACATTTACTGCAAACCTAACACGTGCCCCAGAGTGCTAGGAGCTGGGGACCTAGAGCTAGAGCTGAGGTATAAACAAAGGCCCACCCAGGCATGCGGCAAGCAGGGCTGGCTAGCACTGTGTAAGTGGATGAGTAATGGAAAGCACTCCCTTACCCAGCCGGCTGGGTGAAGAGGGTGTGGCACACAGAGGAACAGCCTGTGCAAAGGCTCTGTGGCACCGACCATCCTAGTACACTCAGAGAATGCAAAATAGGGCTTTAGTCTACTGGCAGGGAAGGGGACCTCGGAAGGGCATGGCCAGATTCATCACACGCAAGGTTCCTATGCCTGTGATGCAGGGAGGTGCACAGGGGAGGCAGCCTTGTAGGGCCGTAGCCTCACTGTGGAGGCTGGGTGGGCTGGGGGAAGTGGAGGGCGCTCAGAGAGGGGATGGAGCCTGCTTCCCAACCTCTTCACAAAACCCCCTCACACAGCTCTGTGCCCCCCACACCAGAAGTTCTCAGTGAAGCCCACTTCCCCAGGCCAGGAAGGCAAGGCTGTGCCTCCGCCCTCCATTCCCTGGGGCTTCTTAGGCTCCTTCATCCATTCTATCATAAACCCCTTGCAAACTAAGTTCCTAAACCAAACACCTTTGCCTAAAATCCATCGATGGCTCCCTATCACCAGCAGGATTGAGACCCATCTGGTCTTATGAACTTCTCCACCTGGCCTAAAAAGCCTGCATGAGCTGATCCTACCCACCTCATTGCACAACGCTACCCCTCAGCTATATAGAACTATTTTTGTTTGTCTAGATACATCACACTATTGCACACCTCTGTGCCTTTGCTCAAGTTGGCCCTTCTGCCTGGAACATTCTCTGCCACCTCCTGAGCCTGATGAACGCCTTCAAGCCTCAGAACTAAAGTCACCTCCTCCAGGAAGTCTCCCCTGATCTCAATTCCCCACAAAGTCTGGATGGGGTTGGATGGGGGAGTCAGGCTTCAGTGAAGGAATGAGGGCTTCATGGGGGCAGGCCTGAGTATGGGGCCCAGGAATCAGAAAGGAGAAGGGCCTCAGTAAGGGGAAGGAGTACTCAATACAAGGAGTAGTGAGGAAAGGTGGGCACCCTGAGGAGCAGGAAATCCAGGCAGGAAAGCATTCAGGAGAGGGTGAGGGCCAGTGAGGAGACAAGAGGCTGAGTGAGTGAAGAGGGGGCTCGAGGAGGGGATGGGTCCCTAATGAATGGGCGAGGAAGAAGTCGCCCCGCCAGGGTTCCTAACTCACAGCTAAAGAGCGCTTTGCTCAATGTCACCCGCTCTGTGCAGGGAGACCATCACCCAGGCCTGAGCTCAGCCATTTCTGGACTCAAAACTGGTGTGTGCCTCCTGATCAGAGCTCTATAGGGTGTCTTCTGCCAGCCCCACTGACACGCGGTTACAGCTGGCAGACAGAGTCGGGTAGAGTCCACAGACCTGAGGCTATCCGCACAGCCAGCCTATCTCCGCATGCTGGCTCCCCACGGCCCCCCCGGGGCTGCAAGGTCGGCCACACAGCGCATAGTGGTCCTCTTTCTCCCTCCCCCCCCATTCCCCGGAAACCCTAGGGCCACATGGTCCACACATTGTTCATATAACAACGACATGCCCCCCAAAGTCTACACGGAGCTTGGGATTTTATAAAGGGTTCCCAACAAACACACACACATAAATAAGATCTCCCATAGGCTTCACTATCTCCCTCTGCAATTACCCTTGCAGCTTTATGGCTTCTAGTCAAAAGTGTTGTCTAGCAACATTTACCCTCATCCTTCTCTGGGTCCTCACTGCACCCCAAGTCTCTCTCCACCCTCCCATGTCACCACCAAGGACGTCTGTCACTCACGCCACTTGGTAGTAAAAACAGGGTTACAACTGCCGGGGCTGCGGCCAGGGGTTGCGTCCTAAGTGGACCCATCCAGTTGCTGCCTTGGCCTGGCCGGCGCGGGGACTGGGTCTTTCTGACGCTCAGGCCGGTGCTTTGTTGTGCTGGTTGTTTTCAGTACAACAGACTTGAACCCAGGTCTTCCACCCTGGGCTTGGGGAGGGGCGGGGTTTGGCTCTGTCTGTGCATGGAAGTGTGACCGCTAGTGTGTGTCGCACGAGCATGAGTGGCCCCTCTCGTCCGCTCTCGCTCTCTCTCTCTCCTCTCAGAAACAGAGGAGACTGGTTATAAACCACGGAACCGCATCTGGCCCATGGTGTCCAACATACTGGCCACAGCAGAGGAGCCGGGAGGAAAATCAAGGCCCCGCTGCTGATTAAACCTAACCGGCTCTAATTGTTTGTTAAGCCAGGGATTTTCAGCTTCATCAATTCTCTGCGCTTCTCTCCCTGGGCTGGGTTCTGGCCTTGGCCGCGCCGGTGGAGACCAGACAAAATTCCGCTGTCTTTCGACCTTTCCTGTTGGGCCTGGGTTTGAAGGCCTCAGAGTGAAGCAAGAGCTGGTTGTGCTATGCTGGAGAGCCTCCCGCCTGTGGGTGTGACAACCCTTATAGGGGAGAGGGGCCTTGGGGTCTGTACTAGAGGCCTCCTCCTACTCCCTAGCCGGGTCCCAGGCAGGGGCCACTCCCATCACGTGCTGGGCAGGTACGGATCGCCCATCTCCATCCCAGGAGCCAGGAGCCAGGCTGAGGCCCCAGGGCTCTCAGGGCTCCCTGGGATGGGATTCTGTGGGGACAGGTTAATCGTGAACTCCATCAAGCTCTGTTTTTAGGAAGGCAGGGCTCACGGGAATTGAATTCCAGTATTGACCCATGTCCTTGGCCTATCTGTACAATAAGAGAATTTATTATTTTTTTTAGAACTATGAGAACCCCTCCTTCCAGTGACATCTCACATGGAATGTTGCCATAAACAAGAAAGAGTGAGGGACTCTGGTTAGATGGGCGGTGGGGCCAGACTTGTTCCCACTGCCTCCCCTTCAGCCCCAGTGCAGCTCCCTGAATCCCACTGTGCAGAGTTAAAAACCACAGGAGTGGACAGTCTCCCAAGCCTCCCCACTCTGCTGTATCTGCCCCCGTGGTCTTGGCAGGGAAAGCTGTTGCCCAGGCTGAGCAGAGTTCCTGGCCCCAAGGGTTTGGGGGCTGCACTTCAGCCAAGACCCAAGGAAAAGAGCCGTGAACTCCTATCAGTGAGGCGGGGGACAAGCACCCTGGGGCTGGGGCCACAGCAGCAGGGGGACACATCTCCACGGATACCACACAAAGCTGGTGTTATGTCAGAGGGCATAATCCATGCACTGGATCCTCACAAGAGAGGGGTTAATCTAGAAAGCAGAATCCACCAAGGGGAAAATAGACAAAGCGGGTAATCTACAGAGTGGGTAATCTCAACAAGTTAATCCACAAACAGGATAATCTACTGAGTAATCTACACAGCTGTAATAGACAAAGTAGAATCCGCAATGGTCATCACAGAATGAAACCACCGATGGCCCTCCAGTCCCCAGGCGACCCCCTCCCGCTCCCGAGGCCAGCGGTGGTCCAGCCCCGCTCCATTACTCACTCCGCCTCTGCCTCTTCCCCTTGATCCCTCGGCTGCCGGCAGCGAGATGCATCCAGCTCAGAACCAGGGCCACCACACACAGCCCAAGCCGCATAGTCACTTGCCAGCTCCAGGCCCCTGGTAGGGGGGGTGGTCTCTGGAGGGGGGTGGACAGCGCAGGGCTCTTGCTAACGCCTGCGGGGCTGGGTCAGCAGCAGGAGGCCCAGGCCTGGGCCGTATCCCAAATCCACCATAATCTTAGTTGGGGACAGAGAGGGTGTGGGGAGCCCACTTCCTCATTAGCCCATTGGGAGGTCCAGAGAGCTTTCCCCAAAGGCACCTCGGGGTGTGTCACATGGGAGAACTCTTTGTCACTTCAGCAGGGACACCTCCAAAAACCAACCTGTTGGGGGAGGAGAAAGAAAGGTTAATTCTGGGGAACCATGGGGTCCCCCCGACTTGTGCCTCCTACCCTCCCATGTGGTCTCCTATCCAGAAGACTGTGAGAACGCAGAATGGTTGAATATGACAAGTTACCCACCTGGCCCCCCTGTAGAAGAAATCTGCTCCTTTTCCCAGGAATTTTGCAGAATCCCCTAACCTGGGACTGGAGCCGGCCACCGAAGCAGCTGGAATAATGGTAGACACTCACATCCAATCTGCGGACCGCTGGGAACCAGCCGGCCCCACCCCTGCCCAATATTGGCCAGCTCTAACTGGAGGTGCTTCTTTAGGTCTGCCCTCCAGACCTCATGCTGCAGTAAACAGCCTGCGTCTTGAAGAGGAGCTCTCTCTGTCCTTCTGTGAGTGATCCCTCCAGCCCTCTCTTCCCAGTGCTGAGTCACCCCTGTGCCTTTCACCTGTGGAGCTAGAGCAGTGGCCCCCCGACAAGCTGGCAGACTGTGCGTGGCCCTCTGGGCTTGGCGGGAGAAAAGGAAGTAAGGCTCCCCCGGCCACAGAAACTCTGACACAGCAGGCCCTGCGGGCCTGGCCTTTGTGAGAGGATAAAAGAGGCAGCGGTGCCCGCCCTGGCCAGAGACACAGAGAATGGGGATAATCCCCCGGCCCAGCGAGAGCCAGGTCTCTGGACCCGCTGGCCGGGTGATGGGGGCAGGGGGAGCTGGTCCCTCCCCGGTGCAATGTGTCTGGAGCCCAACCTGGGAGTCTGGGCCAAACCCGGAGCTTCACCCTTGGGATCACACACTCCCGCACATTCTCCCAGCCGAGGCCTGCTCAAGAGCACTGCCCCGCATGCTTGCAGGCAGACCCACCCATGCTCGCCCAGGGACAGAAGGAGCCAGCCAGCCTTCAGGAAGCTTCGCAGATGCCAGGGAAGCATCGCCCTCTTACCCGCTAGTTACATGCCTCTGGACAAGTCACTCGGCCTCTCTGCGTGTCGGTTTCTTCATCTATAAAGTGGGGTTAAAGATGCCTGTTTCCCAGGCTTGCTCTGAGAGTTGGCTGAGTTTTGGCTTACTAAGGAGAAATCTGAAATGCTGGAGTGGCAGTGCCCCTCCCACCCTGTCCCAATCCCTTTCCCCTTGGCCTCTGGGGGAGGCCCCAGGGAGCCCACCTGCATGGGAGATAAATCATTATCCCTTGAGGGAGTTCAGCACTCCCCTCCTCGGCCTCTCCCACCAGCTTTGAAGGCCAGTCACACTCAAGTGGTTAAGCTGCCCCTGTGAGAAGTGTTTACACGAGGCTGACGGGTCCCACCTGGCTCTGCGGCAGGAGCCGAGCTGGGGCGGGGATGCCCCCAGCCACCCCCAAACGCCAGCCTCTGCACGCCCCTCCAGTACTCCCCGCGTGAACTGCGGGATCCTTCCTCCTCCCCAGCCCCCACCACGCACTTCCCTCACCTGCAAACTGCGGTCTGTCCTCCAGCTGAGCTTATCAAACTGGGGTCTTTAGCCAGAGGCTGGCTCTAGGCTGTAGAGCGGGAAGGCTAAGGGAGGAAGCAGGCAGCTTGGCTTCCAGTGTTGGCAATGCTACGTATTAGCGGTTACCTCAGGCTCGCTGCTTAGCGGGTCGCAGCCGAGCCTCGGTTTCCTGATCTGCGACGGGGTGGGAGGGGTTTTCGTAGGTTAAACGAGCTAATACATGCAACTGCTTAGAACAGCACGGGCACATCCTGAGGACTCACTAATGATTGTTGTATTCTGGAACCAAGAGGACACAGTTCTGTGTCTACCTGCCAAGGGTCATCTCAAAAGCAATACAGGGCTTTTGTTTTGTTTTGGTATCATCTGGATACGGACCTTAATCCTGAGCACTGTGATGCGATTTCCATATTTGCATTTATTCCCAGTGTGGTCACTCACTATGGCAGGTTAACATGTAATGGAAGCATTTGTGAAACTGAGGTTGGAGGACTCCTGGCAGATACATTCCCAGGATGCCACGAGTCCTTGCGCTGGACAAACACTGGAAGAGAAGGCCACATCAGACAAACCTGGAGTTAAATCGGGGGTCTGTGAGAATCTGGTCTCACCGTGTGCTCAGTAGCAATGGCATCCCAGGAGCAGAAATGGTCTCCTTTGTGTGTCCTGTGCCTGCCCAGCTCCGTGCCTGGCACACCAGGCTGGGCACTCCACAAATAGCTCCCTTCCTCGCCCTCCCTTTCCTTTGCCTCTATTCCCCTCAATCCTCCTACGTCTTCGCTTGCAGACTTCCTCCTGCTATGCTCATCGAGGTCCTTGCCCGTGAGGATCTTCTGGCCCACTCCCCCATGAACCACTATGGAACCATGATCCCAGCGGGGAAATGGACAGGAGGATCCAGATCTGAATATCACCGGAGCAACTGAATCTGGTCTCGCTCACCTAGCGCTGGATGGGAAGAGAGTCAAGCACTTTAAAAAGTATATGCCTATAGCCAACCCTGAAAAGGAGCTAAGTCTTCATTATGCCGGAGTATAAGCAACAAACAGGAGGGCAGCTAGCTGGTTGTGGAGGGGGTACACTGGAGGGCCGATGTCTCATCTAAAGGGAGCACGTGCTATTCCACTCCAGGGGATTGTCACTAGGCAGAAATAATAATTTAATATTGGCAGATCTTCTGATTTTTTTTTAAAAAGTTGAAAATTCAGAATTTTATGTGAAATCCAACGTTAAAAGCTGGGCAGTTCTCAGACTAAGAATGCTGCAGTACCGAGCCCCAGAAAATCACAGGTCCCTGCATCCATCACCCTCCAGCTGGCCCCCGCCCTCCCCATGCCCACCCCACACAAGCACGGTGGGCACACACACAGACTACTCTGGACAGGCAGAGCCAGCAAGGGGGACTGCTGGCAATCATCAAGGTCTGCGGCATCTGAACGGGAAAGGAAGGGCATTTTGTCTCTGCCAGGGTCAGGGTGACGGGCTTGCATTCATGAGCTGCCTGCACCACATGCCATGTGTTAGGCCCTCATTTACTCAGCATAACTCTGGGAAGGAAGGAGAATTAGTCCCATTTTATTGGCACTGGGAAGCTAAGGGTCTCGGGCTGACAAACCTCGTCCAGAGACCAGCGAGTGGGGTTTGTTGCTTAGGACTGGATGTCTGCAGGGCGGGGCAAGGGACTGGGAGCTGACAACCGAGGTGGGAAAGGAACTGGCGGCAGAGGCAGAGCTGGGGCGGGAGACCGAGGAGAGAGGCCGTGCACAGGCTAGGTGGTCTGGGGAGGGGAGGCCGCGGGCTGCGGAGAGGGACACAGCTGGGGGCGGAGCTGAGGACGGGACTCGGTGCCCCCACAAGGTTGCAGTAACTTTCACCTTCTTGCCTGTAACACTATCAGGATAAATGGGTACTCCGTCCGGGGCCGGATACAGACCCAAAAATGTAAACCATCCCGATAATTTCTCATTAACCCTCCCCGGGACCGGCTACGGGTGGGGAGTTGCGGCCTCCAAGCGGGCTGGCGGGCGGGGGCAAAAGTATTGCTGGGCGGGGGGCGGGACCAAGTACTTGCCTGCCCGACCTGTGGGGATTAGCGTGTCGGCCAGAGCCAAGCCAGGTGCTGGGGCCGCCCCCCACCCCTCCAACACCGAGGGCAGCCGGGAGAGGCTCCTTCACGTCCCTCCATCTCTAACCCCATGCGCGCAAATTCTTCTTCCCTCTCCACTATCCCGGGGAGGCCCAGCAGGTGCAGGGGGAGGGGAGGCGGATCTGAAGTCCCTCTCACTGTACCCCCCCCCAAATCCAAGAGAATTCTCCAAGAGGCCAGTTTCACAAGAAAGCCCCTGCCCCAAGCACCCGCACCCAGAATCCGTCGTTGGCCTCCTCTGAACCCCGGGTGAACCACAGCCCCCACCTCTCCCCAACCAAGCAGTACCATCCGTCCCTCTGCGCCCGACCCAAGGGCCAGTGACTCGCGCCACCTCGCAGCGCACTGGGGGTGGTCATGCTCTCAGCCTGCCACGTCGGACCCGGACCCGGGCTGCGGGACTGAGATGGGAGGAACCAGGAGCCATGGCACTCAGGGGAATCCGAGGCGATGGCATCAGGGATCGGGAGCTTCTGGACTGGGGAGGAGGGGTGAATAGGACTGATGGGCTTGGTGAATCCAGAACGCTCAGTTTCGATCAGTTTCAGATTCAGAGTCAGATGAGATCAGATTCAGAGTGACCGATCACCGGGGGCTGCGGGATTGAGGGGAACCCGAGGCAGCAACCGGGAGGGGGCTGCCCATTGGCTTGAAGGATGACGGGGGTGGAGGAGGCAAGGACTAGCAGGGGAGGCTCCAGGAGGTGCCCTCTCCCGCCCTCTGACCCGACAGTAACCAGAAGTCCCCTTCCCCTCGCTGTCGCCCCCTCCCCCCGCCCCCGGCATTCAGCTCGGCCGAGCCCCGACGGGAGGGCCCCGGCACCCCAGGTCCCAGGAAACGGAGCGCTAGGGAGGAGGGAGGAGGACGGAGCAGCTGAGGAGGGACTCACCTCCGCGCTGCCAGCCGTGGCGGGGGCAGGCCCGGGAGGGGCGAGGGCGCGGCCGGCTCACCCGCCTGCCGCAGGACTGTCCTGGGCGCCCAGCTCGCCCGCGCTCCGCCCGCGCGTTCCTAAATTGCTCAATCTGCGGGCGGCTCACGCCCTCCGGGGCCAGCGCCCCACCCGGCGCATCGGTCCTTTGGGGCGGCTCGGTCCGGCCCTCGCTCTCCGCAATGCCCCACTCCGGCGGTCCGCTCCCCGCTCTCCGCCCAGGGCTGGTGCTCTCCGTCGCGCCTCCGCTCTGCCCGAGTTCCCAGCCCGGAGAGGGGCCAGTCCTCCGCTCGCACGAGGGAGGGAATCCCCCCCCCTTTGCAGTCCCACCCCCCGAGCCGGCCCCCCTTGCCGGGATCCGCAGCAAAAAACGGACTGGAGTGCCAGGCCCGGGAGTCCCTAGCCCCCTCCCGCAAGCCCTTGCCCACAGCTGGGGCGCTGCGCTTGGAGAGCGGGGAACGCAGCCGCACACGTCCTCTGGACCCCGGCGCAGACCCTCTGCCCCTGCCTCCTCCCCTCCCCACGCCCCTCACCCTGGGGATTCCACGCAGCCAGAGCACCCGCCGCAGCTCCAGACATTGTGGGGGTCAGAACAGGGTCTGAGAGCCTCGAGAAACCTCAGTTTCCCTATCAAGTATCCAGAAAGTGACAAGGAACGGAATCAACAGGGCCTGTGGTCCTGGCCACGCCCTCCTCCTCTCAGAGTCTAGTCTTTAAAGCACCTTCCCAGTTCAACGGAAACGTGAGGCTGTAAAACCAGGAATACAGGTGAGCTGCTGCAGAAGAGTGAGGGAAAAATTGAAATAAACCCTGCTGTATCACTTACCAGCTGTGCGGCCATACCTAAGTTACTTAACCTCTCTGAGCCTCATCTGTTTAGTGAAATGAAAGATCCAACAGCCTCGTAAATGGCAGGGGCTCTATGAATGCATGTGGAACGGTGACCCAAATGATGTTGAAGTCAAGCCTGCAGAAGGGAGGGAGACACTTCTTGGGGCAGCAAACAGCTGTTCTCTAGCTGCATTTCAGATTGGGTAAAGGGAAATGGGCTAAAACTGTAGTTAGCAGGAGTTAAGTTAGAGCAGAAAAGCTATACTGATGCGGGGGGGGGGGAGCGGATTGGGGTGGTGAGTAATCAAGACAGGCTGTGGAATCTACTTAGGAGGGGAGGTGGGAGCCCTAACTCTTGAGACAAGGGTGCAGAGTGTTTTACAGCAAACGGGGAATAGATGGAATGACCCTTGGGGTGTCCTGATGACCAGGGAACAGGGATGGTGGATGGCCAGAGAATGTGGAGCAGTTGGGTCCCCAATGCCCAGTGTCTGGGTTCATTCAGCCACAGCATTGCCAAGTGTGCGGGGAGGATAACAGCCACTTCCAAGTTGCTCCTGCCCCCACCCCCAACTCCATCTCAAGCGACTCCCCTCTCCCCTCTGCCCTGAGATTTCCCTGTGTCTCACCGGCCCTTGGCTCTGCTCCCCGCCTAATCAAACAAGCCCCAAATGCCGAAAACTCAATGTTTATTTTATTTTATTTTTTTACACACTTGCATAACTCCCTGACAAGCCACGCCAGGCGTTGGGCTTTTTTGTTTGGTTTTATTTTGTTGCATTTAGGGAAAAAAGAGAGAGAGAGAGAAGGAATCATACAAACCACCCGGCCCTAGAAGATGTCTTAGGCCAGACTGTGGGCTCGGGTTTCCTGCCTGAGGAAAAGTCTGCGGGAGTTGAGGGGCCTCACTAGTAGGCTCAGGAATGAGTAAGAGAAGAAAGCCACCTGGGTCAGGGAAGATAATGAATTAGAACCATGTGACAATGATAAAGGGCATTTCTTGGGCACCTACTATATGCCAAACCCTGGGCTTGGCACATATAATCTATTGGCTAATTTCGCAACCACTTTACTTTCCTCCTTTTTTCCTTTTCTTATAAATGTAAATTCTGAGCTTCAGAAACATCAAGCAATTTGCTCAGAGACATATGACCTGTAAGTGGGCAGCCCGGTTCCCATTATGCTAAATGACTGGTAATTTCCCTGAGAGAGCCCTGTTGCCCTGAGTTTGCATATGTTGTTCATTCTGCCAAGAAATGCCTTTTTCTCTGACCCTTCTCTTATCATCCTTCAAAATGCCTATACGAAGTTTCATCCGGACACCTTGCACTTCAGGCTCTGGACCTTGTGTGGACCTGTCCGTCACTCATCCCTGGCCTGCGATTATCTCTCCAACTGCACTGTGAGCCCCTTATGGGCAAAAACTGTGTCCAATTCATCCTTAGGATCCCAGCACCATGGACATGCCTAACTGCTGTTTGCTGACCTGAACCTCCAGATGGCTAGGATTGTATCTTTTGTAGATCCTGACCGCTTATTCAGATGACGTCTCAGGTCATTATCATTCCTCCCCCAAACCAAGATCACCATGCTTATTAGAAGACCAAAGGTCAGTGGATCCAGACCTGGGCAGGAGCTCCTGGAGATTAGCAAAATTCCTTATAGTTTATGTCATCCTTTACCAGGGGAGAACTCTTCTCCCACTTGGGTTGTCCCTTGACCAGTATACTTTCAGCTACGAGTAGTAGAAGACCGGCTCAAAATCGCTTAGACAGCAGGGTGATTTAGTATCTCATGCATCTAGCAGGGCAGAGGTAGGAAAGACCCAGCAGCTCAGCACCCACATCAAGAATCCGATTCCTTCCTATATGCTCGTTCTACCCTCCTCAGCGCATCAGCTCCTGCCTCCTGATCACAAGATGGCTGCAGCCGCTCCAGGCTCCACAGCTTCACCGACTAAGTCCAGCAACAAGTCCAGCAGTCTCTTTTGAAAGAGCTCACTGCCTTTTAAAAATGGTTAAAATGATAAATTCTGTGTTATGTATATTTATCACAATTTTTAAAAAAATATTTGAAGTTAACCGCATCACGTGCCCGCCAATGAACCCATCGCAGACAAGAAGGATGCTGCGGCTCGGATTAGCACACGCTAGTCCCGATTACGTGGGGAAGAGTGTTCACAGATTAAAGCAGAACTCTGTTGCACTGAAGAAGGGAAAATGGGCTTTGGGGCAGGCAACCAACAGTGTTTTGACCATCACTGTTACTCAAAAAAAAAAAAAAAAAGTTGACCTTGTTGTCAATTTGCCAGAGTCCCCTGCACCCTTAGTCTCCTTGATCCTGTTACTCTCTGAGGTCTTGTTACTCTCTCTTTCATAAAGGCAATATAGGATAATGGCCAATTGCATGGGCGCTGGAATTAGCCCTGAGTTCGAAGCCCATTTCTACCACCAACCAGCTCAATGCCCTTGGGCAAGTCACTTTACCTCCCTGTGGCTGAGTTCCTTCGTCTGTAAAATGGGTATAGGAACAATATCTACACCAGCCTTCTTATGGGATAACATATGGTGATGCATTCAAAGAGCTTAACATAATGCTGGGAATGATAGTAATAGTACTTAGTAATGATAGTAATGATAGTACTTAGTACATGCTGGCTCTTATAATTAGCTATAAATTTGTCCTTTCCTTCATTAGATATTGACTGAGTGTGGTTGTATCTGCGATACGGGGCTGGGAATGGAGAAATGAACGTCCCACTGTCTGTCTTCCTGAGGAGCTCAAGGTCTAGTGGGAGGGACAGACATATAAGACAAGGAATCCGAGCTAGAGTGACAGCACAAAGGACAGAGTGATCGCGACTCCTTGAGGGACTCGGAGAAGCTTCTCCAAGGAGGAGATGCTTGAAAGGCTTGTTGGCACTTTCTAGGCATGGGAGATGAAGAGGGCATCCTAGACCGAGACGGCGAGCGCGAGGGCCCAGAGACCTGAGTGGTTCTGCTCTGGGGTGATTTAGGATGAGAGACGTGGGCGGAGGGCAGGAGATGAGATCTTTCCAGAAGGGCCTTGTGTACCAGTCTGAAGAGCAGGGACTTTACCTTGAGGGCAGTGGGCGACCCCTAGAGTTTAGGAGGTGCGTGAGCGGCAGGTTTGGGCTGCCTGGCAGCTCTTGTGAAGCTGAGTTTGCAGGGGAGAGATGGGCCAGGGTCATTCCGAAGAGCGCAGCTCAGCTTTTCCCCTTTCCCTCCTCAAGATCCCCTTCAGAGGGCCGGCTGCATCCTCTGGGAGCCCGGTACACCGGAAACACACCCTCCCAGATTCTCCACCTCTTCGAAATGGAGACGGGGCTCCCCGGACACACACCTGGGACTTGCAGCCCTCATCCTGCGGGGTCTGGGAAAACCACTCATTCTTCCCCAGGAGGAGTGAGGGGACTGTGCCACTGCCTCCTTCCCCTCCCACCCTCCCTTCGTGGCCCTCCCTCCACCATCCCCCAAATGCCCCCATCTTTCCTGCTCTTTACCTCCCTCTTCTCCTCACCTAAGGTCCCTGCCACACAGCCTGGGCTCCCTGCTGTGCTCACGCAGGACTCTGACAACAGTCTCCAGGTCCTCTTCTCCATAGCAGCTCAAACATCCTCCCCGGGACCTCCTTGTCCATGTCCAAGCCGCTCTCAGCCCCGGGACCTCCGGGACAGTGCTGGTCTTATCCACGTCCCTTCAGCCTCCCACTCAGCCTCTCTCTCTCGACCTCCAGCTGCTCCGTCACTGAGACCACAGACTGTAAGACCCCCAGACCCCCAAATCTCCACCATAACCTCTTTCTACTCCAGACCTCTTGCTCCCTTCCGCCTCATTCAGGTTCTTGACATTTTGACCACTCGGTCACGATTTCGGTGCTGGCCTGGCCCCCGCACCTCAACGGCATGGCAAACCGTCTGCCTCCTCTTGCCGAACTCCACAGAAGCATTCCCCAAGCTACCTGGGATGGTGTCACCGCCCATCCACAGCCAGGCTCCCCTGGGCCCTCGGCTGCCTGTGTTGACCCCTCAAGCCACCTGGAGCCCCACCCTGGTCAAAACAGCTGGGACAGCCAGGGCACTCCTTTCATTTCCTTCCCTAACACTGAACTCACGATCCCTACCCAGAACCACCTTCTCCCCACATTCCCCCTTCTTGGTAAACAGCAGTGAACCTGATAAACAGGAAACTGGGCTTCGTTCTCATTCTCACCCCTCTCCTCTCCCACACCCACTCCATCTTCGGCAAATCCTGTTGGATCGACCCGTGGACCATCCCCAAACCCAGGGACGGCTCACCTCACTGCTGCTACTTACCTGGCCGATGGAAAGCGTCCCTGACTGTCCCCTCTGCTTCCGCTCCCTCCCCCCCCCCACCAGCGCAGGCTTCACACAGTAGCCAGAGAAAAATCTTAAAAATTATAAGGCAGATCCCATCACTCACAGCCCTGCTTAAACCTTCCAGTGATTTTCCATTGTACTTGGAATCAAATCCAAGCACCATCCCTTATAAGGCCGCATCCCTCCGGCTTCATCTGTCTCCTCTCTCTTGGCTTCAGCCTCACTGGGCTTCTTTCAAGTCTTTGACCACTTCCTGGGCTCAGGGCCTTTGCACAGCTCTTCAGACGGGCAGCTTCAACATCCCTTTGTCGGAAGGGCCACCTGACCTTTCTGTCTTGGTAACTCCCCCATCCTTCCCAATCACTGCCTCCTTCTCCTTTTCGTTCTATGGGGTACATGTTTGGTAATCATTTCCCCATTTGCTCCCCTCCCAGCCTCGAGGTCCCTGTGCCTGTGTGTGAGAGATCCCTCCTCTCTCTCACAGCCCTCTCGCCCTGAAGGACCCATTGCTAAATTCACCAACAAGCTCCGAAAAGCCATATTCTGCAACTCCTTTGTCTTCCTCCCTCTCTATCTAGCTCTCTGCAACACTTGTTACCCCCTCCTTCTTGGAATGCTTCTCTCCACAATCCTGGTTCCAGTATCTTGTCCTTCTGCCCACCTCTCCTCCAGACCCTAACTGTAGGCAGGTGCAAGATTATTTCTGGCCCTCTGCCCTACCCTTCAACCATGTACTAATACAGATAAAAAGCACAATATCCAGTAGTAAGAGAAGTAAATGTGATGGTTAATTTTATGTCAACTTGGGTAGGCCATGGTACAAACATCATTCTAGATGTTTCTGTGGAGGTAGTTTTTAAGTGAGACTAACATTTAAGTCAGTGGACTCTGAGTAAAGCAGATGACCCTCCATGGTGTGGGTGGGCCTCACCCAATCAGTTGAAGGCCTCCATAGAGCCAAGATTGACGTCCACTGAGCAAGAAAGAATTCTGCCAGCCGATGTCCTTTGGACTCAAACTGCAACACCAAGTCTTCCCCAGGTTTCCAGCCTGCCAGCCTACGCTGCAGATTTGGGACTTGCTAAGCCTCCACAATCATGTGAGACAATTCCTTAAAATACACACACACACACACAGTCTTGGTTCTCTTTCTCTGGGAGCTCTAATACACTAAGTGATAACTAAATGTTAACTAAAACCCTCCCAAACTCTTTTCCTTAATGAGACCACTCTCACAGATCCAAGCCTGTTGGGCCTGAGTGTCCGGATGCCCAGGTCTTAGTCCCGGGTCTCCCACTGACTGGGTGGATGACCTTATCCAAGTCCCAGTCTTGCTCAGATCCATCAACAGTGATGCCAGCTACCCAGCTGCTCGGGGTAACACCCAAGAGATTGGGTTGGCGTCTCCTTTACTCCCCCTTCCACCTCCAGAGGGTCTCCTGGACGCACACATTAGGCTCTGTCTGCTCTGCCAGCACCCTGCTCCAGGCACCGCCATCCCCTGCCTGCTGGTGCTGTCCCCCACCTTCCCTCCTACCCCACAACCCACAGCAGCCAGAGCGATTTTTGAAATCACTCTGATTTTTAAAAGACATAAATCCTATCACAGCATGTGTATTAGTGTCCTATGGCTGCTGTAAAAATTACCACCAGCTCAGTGGGTTCAAACACACAAACGCATCACCTTACAGTTCTAGAGGTCGGAAGTCTGAGATGGGTTGCTGGGGCTGCGTGCCTTTTCCACCTTCCAGAGGCCGCCCACGTGCGGGGTTCACGGCCCCTCCTTGCATCACTTTGACCTTCGCTCCTGTCATCACCTCTCCTCTGACGCCGATCCCCCCACCTCCCATTTATAAGGTCCCTTGTGATTATACGGGCCCATCTGGGTGACCCAGGATACTGTCCCCATCTCAAGATCCTTAACATCACAGGTTTTGGGGATTCAGATACAGACATCTTTGGGGGGTGTCTAGCATAGCTCTTAAATCCTCCCCATGGGTCCCCCACTGCACTTAGAATTAGAGGCAAACATCCCCCCCACTTCAAAAACCCCCAGGGCCTGCCCCTGCTCACCTACTCTGCCGTGGCAGCCACGTCCCTGTCCCCTGTGTGCACCAAACATGCTTTCCCTTCTTCCTTCAATGTCCTTCTGCTCCTTCTGGTCATTTAGGCCTCTGCTCAGACGTCACCTCCTCAGAGAGGCTTTCTCTAGTCCCAAGGAGCACTCCTGGGCCATTGTGAATTATCTTCCTCATTGCCCTTAATCTCTGCCTCATGTTCTCTTGTAGATTGTTTATTTGTTGGTTGTTCATCTCCCCCACGAGAAAACAGACATCTTCAAAGCTAGGATCCCGTCACACCAGTGTCACCCACCCTTCAACTCAACTAGTATTCACTGCATGCGTCAATGGGCCTTGGTCTCCTCATTTTTCCAATAATTATACTTCTGTCTCATCAGCTTCTTTTTTTTTAAGATTGTATTTATTAATTAATTTATTTTTTTGAGAAAGAGAGAGGGGGCGAGGGGAGAGGGAGAGAGAGAATCCTCAGGCAGGCTCCCTGCCAAGCACAGAGCCTGACACGGGGCTCGATCCCACGACCCTGAGATCACGACCTGAGCTGAAACCAAGAGTTGGGCACTTAACTGACTGAGCCACCCAGGCGCCCCATTGTTAAGCTTCTTTCGAGGAATAAATGAGGTAACGCTAGCTACCGCCTTTTGTTGTCAATAATGAGTCAAGCCCTGCACTAGGAACTTTACGCTTAACATAGAATGCTCCTGTCTTAGTTCAAGGTCATCGGTGGCGAGGCAGCTCGAAGGAAAGGAGGTTTATTGGAAACCTGCAACCCACGATCTACAAGCATCCAAGGAGAGGAAACAAGAACAGGAGAGATGGGCTGCTTCCTGGGGAACAGGGAGGTGACGGTCATCGTTCCCCATCCCTCCCTCTATGAGGCCACTTGGTCCTTCATCACCAATCTGTCCGGGCAAGGGTGCCGTCTCTCTGAAGACCAGCTTCCTCCACTTCCACGTGGCCACTCACGGCCCAACACAGCCTCAACTCTTTGCTACCTTACAGCGTAGCTGCCCAGGACCTACTTCTGTCTCCCAGGGTCCCCAACCCTTCCAGAAAGGGAGCATCCAGTTGCCCTGAAGAGAGTCCACTATCAACCGCTTATGCCATTACCTGTAGGCAAGATGGTGAGGTCATGAGACACATGTGGCTGCCTGGCCACGTGCCTCCAGGAGGGATTGCGGACGGGGAACAATTCCGAAGAAAGGAAAGTCGTGACCAGGCAGGCACCCCCAAAACACATCTGCCATGACACGGAGCACTCGTCGCACTCTGACACGTAGCGCGTCCTCATCAAACATTCTTCCCTTCCCACCTCCCTTCCGTTTTACAGGCCCGTAGCTCTCCGGCTTCCTGATACAGCTGCCTCCAGCCTCGTTCCCCCAGATCTGGCTCATGTGCCCAGTTCTGTCTCTGACCCAGCCTAACTCCGAACCCTGCCTCTGCCTTCACGCATCGCAGGGCCTCGGAAGGAGCTGTCTTCTCCCGACCCCGGGTCTTCATCCCCTGAGAGCGAGGGTCCACGCTCGCCCACGGCAGGGCAGGGCACAGTGGCAAAGCCCCGTGCTCTGGGGCCAGACAAACCTGGGCTCACATGCCAGCTCTGCTCGCTCATTTCGTCTCTTGAACTTGACAAGTTCAGCTTCCTCCCGCGTAAAATGATAACAAGTAGAGTTTCAGCCTCCTAGGGCCTGAGGTTTCCTGACAGGTCTGCGTCACTCACGACAATAGCTTTTTGACTTCCTGCCTGAGGAGGCCCTTCCGGCAATACAGGAACCACTCGTTACATTGTATAACATTAATTATCCTTAAGTAGCTCCCAGTTATAAGAGCAGTGACGATTACTTAGAAACATATAGGAGGATTAGAAGGGCCCTTAATCCCCCCTCAGTGGTAGAATTCGTTCTTTCCAGGTTTGCTGTTTTGCAACAATTACGTCACTCATCACGTAGGGTTTCTATCAAGGGTCATTTTGCAAGTATTGGGCGAGGCCATTAAAGGTCCTTTGAAATCATTTTGAACAGCTTCTGTAGGCAAAGCGGTGAATGTGACAACACATATTTTCCCCCTTCCATTGTTGGGCACTTGGGTGGGTTTTGCCCCCACGACAAATAAGGCACAAGGCACAGCATCCCTCCCGGGCTCTGCCCCCGGAGGCCTGGTGTTTACGCCTGCGGCTGCCTTAGTGCGCACGACAATGCTGGGAGCGGGTATTATTATCCTCATCATACAGGACAAGGAAACAGGGCTTGCCCACTCAGGCAGCTCCCCCTGGGGTGCCCCAGCCACGAACGACGCACTCTGGGTCTGGATCTACACTTGCGTGAATGGCCAGCCATCTCCACCCCGTCAGTTAAGGCCATAGACACTTCTTCCTGCGTTGCTGGTGTGAACGCTTCGAGGATTCTCCGTGCGTATCACCAACGTGCTTTCCAGCCCCAGACGCCTCGTGGCACGTGGTAGATGCCTGTGAAATACGGCACAGACAATGAAAAAGGTGACAGCGTTAGTCTTTGTCATCGTCTGACACCGGCTAGTCTCTCTCAAGAAAAAAACTGCTAATTTGACAGACAGAAATGTTCTCGTTGCTTTAACTTGCATTTCTTTGATGACTGATATGGTGGAATATATTTTACAAATGTCTCTAGTTTCTCTCCTGTGAATTCTGTATTATATCATTTGCCCATTAATCTGCTGGGGTCTTTGTGGGGGGTTCTTCCCCCTCAAGGTGTGTAAGATTGTTGCATGGCAGGAATACGAAGTATGTGCTTATTGTACTCATTGCAGCTATCCCCCTCCGCCTCCTGTTGGCCCTTCAGCCCAGATCACGTTACTTCGTCCCACAGGCTCCTGAGTGGGCATCCATTCGCTTGGGTAGACCAGGAGTCTCCAAAAGCAGGCGGCAACGGCGCCTCCAACTTCTCTTGTATCTCTTAGATCCTTGCCAGGAGCCTGAACACAAAGCAGGTTTCTAATAAATCATGCTTCGGGGTCACGTGACGTGTCGTGAGCTTTGCGGACACTCTCGCTTCTTTTGATCCAAGGCTCCCCCACAGGGAAGGGATTACCATTTCCATTTTGCTGATGAGACACAGAGAGGCTAAGGGACCTGCCCCTGAGCTGTACCAATTGTAAGCGGCCGAGCCTGGGTCTGAATTCAAGCTGTGTGGCCCTATGTCCACGCTTCCTCCGGCACGCCGAGATCGGGGCAGAACCCGAGTCAGCAGCCTCAACCTCGGGCAGCTGGTCTAGGCCCCAAACTGCTTTTTCCTGCAGGCCGGACTCACAGCTTCAGCTGAGCTCTTGTTTTGCCCGGTGTCCATGACTCCGTGTGTGTGGAGGGGGGGGAGGAGGGGAGGGAATGACATAAGGAAGAGAATGGGGGGGGGGCGCCTGGGTGGCACAGCGGTTAAGTGTCTGCCTTCGGCTCAGGGCGTGATCCCGGCGTTATGGGATCAAGCCCCACATCAGGCTCCTCTGATGGGAGCCTGCTTCTTCCTCTCCTACTCCCCCTGCTTGTGTTCCCTCCTCTCTGGCTGTCTCTCTCTGTCAAATAAATAAATAAAATCTTAAAAAAAAAAAAAAGGAAGAGAATGGGGCTGAGAATGGATTGTGGAAGGCCTTGAATGCCAAACCAGAGAGTCAGACTGTATTCTACAGAGTAAAGGACACTCCGATTCCCCACCCACATCTCTGCGCCTCCCAGAAAACAAGGGCCAGCCCTGCCCCGACTGCAGGGCCCACGGTCAGTCGGGAAGCCCGAGACCTTGGCCACGGGAAGTGGCAGAGCTGGGAGAACCTCAGGAATGCCTAACCGTCAGCGCTCCTTCACCTGGCAGAGGAGGGAAGCAGGCCCAGGGAGGGGAGGTGACTTGCCCAAGGTCACACTACAGTTTAGAGGCTGGAAGCCAGGTGTCCTCACTCCCAGCTGAAGCCCCCCTCTCCTAATCACCCAGCATCTCCAACACCAGGGTGTCTATAAGGAGACGGGGCAGAAGCTCTCATTCACTCTCTTGCTCATTTTATTTACTCGACTCGTATGTATGAAGCAATTTACTACCTACCAACTTCTAAACTGAAACCAAACAAAATTAGACAACAATGGCAAACAAAACAGACTTGGTCCCTGCCCTTGAGGGCAGCCCAGAGGAGGAGAGGGACAAGGAACGTAGCAATGACGATTCAGGGGAATGGTGCTCCCCTTGGGATGAATTGGAGGTAGTGGGACCCCTGGGCAAGGTGGACAAGCCCCAAAGGGTCCTAAAGAAAGTGACTCTCAGCTGGGCCGAGAGCACAAGCTGGTTAGGCCAAGAGTGGGAGGGAAAGGTCTATATCGAGGGCAAGAGCTCGGGGGCAGTCCCGGAGGCTGAAGGTGAGTTATCATCAGAGACCCACAGGAAGCAGAAGACGACCAAGCGCACCTGTGAAGGGGAAGCACCGAGGGTTGACACTGCATACACAGGCTGGTGGGGGCGGTCTGAGTCTGAGTGCACGTGCCGGCCCCTCCCCCTGCCAGCCTGCCCCAGACAGGAGTCACCCAGAGCAGGCCACACAGCTTGTCAGGGTCAGGCACTGCGGCCCCCGGACTCTGGAGGGAGGGGACGATGGACGGCCCCTCGCCATCCTGCAGAGCAAACCCTCCAGTGTGGTTCAGGGCCTGGGCGAGCTCAGGTGTGGGGACAACGGGTACTGGGGGAGGGACGGGGTGGCCGGGGCAGGTGCAGGAGTCAGGCAGGAGCCCCTTCGAGGAGTAACGCGAACGTCTGTGGATGAGCAAGTTCGTCCGTGTGTGTGTGTGTGTGTGTGTGGTATGAATCCGCATCTGTGGGGATGTGAGCCCATGTCAGTGTGTGTGTCCACGCGTGTGTGTTTGGCTGTGTGGGAATCAATGGTTACGGCACGTGCTTGCACCAGCCTGTGTGTTTGTGGGACTGTGTGTATGTGAGTGTGCACGGGCTCACACCGAGCTCTAGATCCGACGTGTCGCTCTTCTTCTGGTAGTGGGGAGAAGGGTTAGGATTTGCTCTCCCGGCCCCGGCATTACTCTCCAGCCCTGGCGCCCACCGCAGCTGCCCGCTTTGTGAAGCACTCCTGCCCCGTGGCACCAGGCCAAAGGCTGACTTCTTCCAGCTCCTTCTCGCAGCCTCCCCCCCACCCCCGGCTTCGTCTGCCCTGAGGCTGAAGCGACTCGGGCTTACACACCTACACGCACATACCCAATACACACACACACACGCATGCCGAGTATGAGTGCAAATATGCACACACACTCACATCGTCTAGACACTGGTCAAAGAGAAGAATGAACCCAGCAGGTCAGTGTGCCGCGAAGAGGCCTGGGTGCCCTGGCCTGCGTCCTGCACCCAATGTCCCACATCCAGTCCGTATTCAGTGGGTCAACTAGAGCTGGGGTTGGTAGAGGCCCAGGTTTCTGAATGCAGAGCGTACCTGGAAGCCCTCAAAGGCATCCTGAGAACATGTAAGGATTTCTGTGTGTGTCCACGAGACTGGGGGGGGGGGGGACAACATACCCCATCATATACTTTCATGCTAGGGCACCTACCCACACAGAATAGCTGTATCATCTGGGCCTGCTTAGCAGGGAAGTGGACAGAGCAAGGGCTCTAGAGCCAGACAGGCCCAGCTCTGCTATTTACTTGGCTGTGTGACCTTGAGAGAGTCACTTATCCTCTCTGGGCTTCAGGCAAAGAGAATAATTGTACCTACCTCCAAGAGTTATGAGAGAATGACAGGTACAAATTCATTTCTTCAACATGTATTTACGAGTGCCTACCATGTGCCAGGCGCGGTGTTAGGCCCTGACCAAAGCTGAGAAAAATCTCAGCCGTCATGGAGTACATTCTGATATGTACATACTGCTACGTGCATTGTCCTGAAGCAATGCCCGGCACACAGTAGGTGCTCAATAAATGCGTACTTCTTGCCCTTTCCTCCTACCTGGGATTATTTCCCAGGTAGGAGCAAGGCAGGAGCCCCTCTCACACCCTCTCCTCCCTTTGCCGTTCTCAACTCCAGCCCAGATTCCTGCAGAAGCCTCCTTCAAGGGCAGGAATGGGGTGGGAAATGCTGTGAACCTTACGGGTGTGCGATAGTTAAAAGCACAGCAGCAGCCGGTGCTGCCCTTGGCCTTGGGGCAGGCTGGAGAAGAAGGGCTTCTGTCCTGACTGCCCACCTTGCGGCTGGGAGAAGAGGTCCCCTTCAGGGGTCGCTGGGCAGCTCCAACTATCACCCGCACCGCCTGCCACCCCACGCACCCCTCCTTTCCCTGTGGCAGATGGTCCTGAGGATTCAGGGGATCGACAAGAAAACGGTAAGAGCCAGAAAAGGCAGCAGCCCCCCCGCATCCAGGCAGGATGCTGTCCTACCGAGGTGGGGGCCCGAATGGGAGTGTTTGCCGAAGGAGAGAATCCCCAAGGGTGCACCTACCCTGGAGTGGGGACCGATCACCTGGCTTCAGGACTGAGTCGACAAGCTGTTACTGAGCACCTACTTAGGGTCGGGGGTTTGGGTGGCCACGACTCCAGAGCGTCCTCACTGCAAAGCTTATATGGTGCCCATCTTGCAGGGAAGCAAACCAAAGCTCAAAGAGGTAAAATGTTTTGCCCCAAATCACAGAACAAGTCAATGGCTGAGAGGATCTGAACTTGGGTCTGTTTTTTTTTTTTTTAAAGATTTTATTTATTTATGTGACAGAGAGACAGCCAGCGAGAGAGGGAACACAGCAGGGGGAGTGGGAGAGGAAGAAGCAGGCTCATAGCGGAGGAGCCCGATGTGGGACTCGATCCCGGTACGCCGGCCGGGATCACACTCTGAGCCGAAGGCAGACGCTTTAACGACTGCGCCACCCAGGCGCCCCTGAACTTGGGTCTGTTCTGACTCCGAGATCAGAGGAGAGAAGGAGGCGGCCCTGGTTTGCCTAAGAGCCCAGTGTATGAACAGGGAAGGGAGGGGCACTGGGGCACTGGGGGAGGGGGGGCTCTGACAGCAGGCCTCTGACTTGGGCCCCCAATGAACACGTGTGCCAAGCGCCCCAGCTGCTCTGGGCTCGTGGAGATCTAACAAGGTTTATCCTCCCACCTGCTTTGGAGGTCTGCGCTGGGAGAGCAGTGGCTGTGAGTCATAGGTTGGAGGCTCAGCGCAGGGGAAGCAGAGGGAGGTAGGGTGAGCCCTGGAGATCCCGGCTCCTTACCCTCCAGTTCTCAGAGCTCCTTGGCCCCACAGAAGCCGACCATGATTCCCCCTCCTAGGGGCTTGGGGAGCCTGGTGGAGGGTCGGTGAGCCTGCCTAGAGCGCCCCAGGCGGGAGCTGTCTGGTTTGGTCTGAGCCATGATGGAAGCCACCTGTGGTCGGCAGGCACTGGGGTAGGTGAGAGGGCAGAGAGGACGGACTCTTGTTTCCAAGTTCATGGCTCAGATCTGGGAACTAGGATTGGTGGACAGGAAGTGCCAACCCATGGGCTATTGGGGCAGGGGAGTCATCACGCTGACCCTTCACCCTACCGATTTGTCCCTGCCCCCATAGAGCCTCCCTTTCACCTGGAGCTTCTGGAGAGTTCTCCTGGGGTGTGAGTGACTGGGCTGAGCCCTGCCAGGCATTAGGAGAGGTGTTTATCCTCTCCTACCCTACCCACCCCGGGCCCCCAGGGTCAGGTGGGGCTGGGCCCCTACAGTAATGTTCCCAGCCTACCCGGAAGCAGGGGAACAGTTGACTTCCTCCCTCAGCCCCCATCCCAGCAAGTCCACCTCTGGTGCTAGGAACCCAGCAACCCCCCGCCCATCTAATCCCCACCCCTCTCCCAGGCCTCCCAGCAAGTGGAGCTGGGTGGGAATGTGGGAGTGAGCTGAGCGTGCAAGTGAGCACTATGATATGCATGAGTGTGTAGAAAAGTGTGCGTGTGTTGAGTGTGGATGTGGGAGGTTTCACTTCCGAGGGTATGAACCCTCGTTTCCGCGTGCGTGTGTTGCGGGGAGCCTGGATTGCTGAGCACGCATGCGTGAGTAGCTGTGTCAGTGGGGGGTGGAGTCAGGGGTCGTGGAACCTCATGTTCCCAGGGACCCTGGAGAACTTTCTATCCCACCCTGTGCCCCTGCATTTAGTGCAGGAGCAAATAGGCACGTGGGGGTGCCTGCTGGGAGGGGAAGGAGGAAACAGCCAGGCCAGGTGCTCCCACCCAGGACTTGAGCCGGCACAATAGTCCCGTGAGGTAAGGAAGGTTTGATGACTCCATTTGATAAGCAAGGGAACTGAGAGGCTCGGAGGATGAGGGCCAGGTCACACGACTCAGAGGGTCAGCATCTAGACTGGAACCCAAGACTCCATCCAGGCCCCCCTCTGGCGTGCGAGGCTCACCTGTGACTCGTGAGCTGTTCAGATAGTGGAGGACCTTGGGGGGGGCAGTCACACCGGAGGGGACAGGTGCACAGGCGTGGGGCTGTGCACACCCGGCGGTGTGTGTGGACTCGTGCACGTCTGTGACAGCCGAGGCACGACCATGGTGAGCACACCCACGCATGGTGGAGTGGAGGTGAACGTGACCTGAGTGTGTGCAGGGAGGGTCAGGGAGTGGACCCAGAAGGTCTGGGTTGGTGAGGAGGAGGAGGGGGAAAGGAGGGGAGGGAGGGAGGAGGGAGGGGGGAGAGGAAGGGGGGGAATGTGCTTTTGAGTGAGGGTGTGTGAAACTCCAGTTTTCCTTTCTTCTCTCTCTTCGCTGACTTCAACCAGGAACAGATGTCTGAGAGGCTAACGAATTGGAAACATCTGAAACAACTGTCCGAGCTGAAGTATAATAAATAGACCTTTCATCACGTTCCCTGGAAGGGGGTCGCTGGGGACAGGCTCCAGGGAGTACCCAGAGGGGCTGGGAATTGAGAGTGGCCAGAGGATGGCTGGGTGGAAGGACAGACAGACTGGCCTCCCCTCTCCCGGGAAGGAACGGTTGCCCTGGGAGGAGTGGGCAGGCAGACCTGCCCCCAGCCCCTCCTAGCAAGCACAAGGCTGGTTTTTCTATCCGCACCATGGGCTTGGTGCTAGTTCCGGGGTCTGAAACCTGGCACCCTGAGGAAGAAACACTGTTCGCCTGGAGACAGGGTGACAATTGAGCACTCGTGACGCTGAAGGCTATAAGCCGGGCCCGAGCAACCCTGCAGACACGTCGATGCCCTCACCCTCCGGCCCTGAGCTCCTCGGGTCTGGCTTCCGCACCCCCCACGATCCACACCAAGACCTCCTCCTGGACTTCAGGTTTCCAAAGGAAGGTGCGTTGTCCTTCCTTCCTCCAGATGTTTGCGTTTGAAGGATCCGCTAAGAAAACTACAGGGGCTGGCACTGGTGAGGGCAGGCAGGGGCCTGGAGATGGGTGTCCAACATGGGGTGTCCTGGCAGGTCTCACCCCAGGCCCCCATGTGCCACAGGGGCAGACATGCATTCCTGAAAACTGGTCCAGGAATGGAGGCCCAGAGGTCTCCACCTGACAGGAACTGGATGCGGCAACCAGGAAGTCCAGGGAAGGAGAGATGGGCAGAGGTGGGCCCGGTGAGTGGGAGACTCCGGTCCAGGCCATTGAGAGCCTAGGTGTGGGAGGAGGTCAGACCACGAACTTAGGATGGACAAAGGCTTCTGAGAAATTGAGGCTCTGGGGAATTTGTCTCAGAAACCCCAGGGGCTGCATCTCCAAGGAAAGGGCCTCAGGGCCCGGTCCCCAGTTCATGCTTGGGTCTTTGTTTAGGGGCCTCTACGGTAGCAGCAGAGAAACATTCCCCTGGTCCATCAAGGCCCAATAAAAGAGAAGGTAGAGGGTCCTGACTCCACCAGTCACCCACCAGCTGTGTGGCCTTGACCACATTTGTAAGCTGCTGGGCCTCAGTGTAGCTCTGTACGATAGGGGTGCATCAGCCCCGACCTCGCGAGGATGCTACGAAGATTCTATGGGATGATATCTGAGCGCGCACTACAGGAGCTGGGCAAAGAGCAATGAATGCTCCATTCCACAGGCTTTCCTCTGGGCCAGGCTCTGGGCTAGACTCTGGAATTTAGAACAATGACCTAGACATCCTGTCCTCCGGGCCTTTGCACCTGCCGTTCCTTCTGCCTGGAACACCTTTCTTCCCAGTCTTCCCCCGGCTGCTCCCATGTACCTTGAACGTCCCTGCCTCAGGAGATCCTCCCTCGATCCAGTGCCTAGGTTAGGACCCCGTGCCTGGTGCCCCCCAAACCCTGCCTTCACCCACTGCAACAGCCATTGCCTTGCCGTGACTACGAGCTCAAGGATGACACCCCCTTCTATCCTCCAGCCCCCGAGGCTTTGAGCTCATTGAGGGCAGGCCCCGCGTCCACCTTCCTCATTTCTGTATCCCCAGCCCCTATCAGGGTGTGGCCTGCAGTTGTCAATTTTTTTAAGCTAACATTTACTTGGCACTGGCTGTATGCCCTTTGGTGTGCTGGGAGTTTACATGCAATAACTCATTCAACCTTAATCCTTGAGGAGGGGACTCTTACTATCTTTTAGAGAAGATAATTAATGGCCCCAGTTTAGGCAGCTAGTAAGAATGACGAGTCAATAAATGAAGGACCGCCAGAAGCCGTGCCCCGCACGCTCCCACCCTGGGAGGAAGGCCCTAACCCAGGAATACATGAGGGGAGTATATTAACAGAGCCGGGGTGACCTGGAGCTCAGGCTTCAGGCCCAGGAGAGGCCAGTCTTGTTATAGCTCTCTCTCAAAGTGTTCATTCTGGTCCCTTCGGCCCCAGATGGGGTGAGGTGCCTCTTCCTTCACATGGCCCTCGTCCCTTGCCTCTCTCCTACCTCAAGGCCCAGGCCCCCACCCCTCCCTGCTAAGTCCCTACCCAGACTTGGGGGGCCACATCAGCTATCCTGCTCGGCTTTCCTGACCCACCCTGCCTTGGTCCCACCCCCACATCTTCCCTGTCTTCGGAGGGCCTCTGCTGTTGGCCACGGTCATCCTAGGGACAAAGGCCTGAGCCTCCGTCTCCTCCTCCTTTGTTTAAGCAAACAAATAAGCCGAATGTTCTCAGCTTGGACCGGACAAGGTGTCCTCCCTAATCCAAACCAATGCTTCCCTTTGGCAAGGGCTCCCTGCAAATCCTCCTGCCCTCCCACCCCTCCCCAGACCCCCATCTCTTTGAAAGCCCCCCCAGGCTCTAGCACCTGAGGTTCTGAGTCACTGGAGGTGGTTCCCAAAGGACCAGAGCCATAAGACCCATCTGACCAAAGTTCTCATGTCATGAGAACTCCTTGACCCTGGAGCCAGGACCAAGAGCTGGCTCTCCCTGGGTGCTGCGGCAGCAGCTGGGGAGGGCTGGGGAGAGCCAGGCAGGGGCTGGATGATACACTTGCAAGGTCCTTTCCAGCGCTGGGACCTAGGGTTCCTTGCATGTAGCCCTGCCCTAAGAATGAGGACACGTCTGAGTGTGTCTGCAACGGGCGTCAGCGCGTGCATCTTTGAGTGTGCCTATTTCTGCACGCCTGAGCATGTGACTCCAAGAGCGTGCGTGTGTAAGTGACTCTGTCTCTGTAGGGTGGCTGGCTGTGTGTGTCCATGTGTGTGAGTACACGGCGTTGCGTGTGTGTGTGGCAGGACGTACGGCCATCTGTGAGTGCACGTGTATGTGCGTCTGCACGCACGTGTTTGTAAGCAGGAGTGAGGGTCTCACGTGGGTCTCCGTGCGCCCACGCGGCTGTGACAGGGCGGGATGGTGTCCAGTGGGAAGGGATAGAAGCTCCAGCCGCGTGACACTCACACCCTGCCCCGTTGTGGTGGCCTCTGCCTTGCTGGAAGCTTGGCTTGGACTCAGAGGATTTTGGACCTTTGAGAAGGCGGCATCCCGGCCCCTTGTAGTCACCCAAACAGACCCGCTGGGTGGGGAAGAAACCCGAGCCTTTGGAGGCTCCCGTGGGCCTAACTCAGTTACACGCTCATTACGCAGCTTCTCCACTGTGAACCCAACACTGTGGGGGTGGGCAGGATGCCCTGTGGCCCCCACCCCTACCAGCTCGGCCACCACTGTCCCTGCCCCCCTGCCATGTCCTCCTTCAGGCTGTGGGGAAAGGCCGAGGAAGGGAGCCCTGGAAAGGAATGAGGGGCCCCAGGCTTCAGAGAGCCCTAATCAGAGGGAGGGTACTAGAGAGGCCTATGGCTGGATATTTTTTCCATTCCCCTAAAGGACGAGCATGAAGGTGGTGTGGACTGGTCTCAGCCCCCTCCAGCCCCAGGCTTTAAAGGACTCCCCTCTAAAACCCGTGTGTTCCCTGTCCCTCTGGGCAGGCAAGGGCGGCAAGGGCTGGGGGCACAGCTCAGACTCACTCTGGGAAATGGGAGAGGCCTGCCGGCTCTCCCCTCACACGAGAGGCACAGTTACTCACACCCCCAAACCTTCACAATTAGACGTGCGGTTTGCAAAACCCAACGCCAGCCTAATGAGAAGCACATTGTCTCCCAGAAGAAGCTAGGAGAGGAGAGGGCAGCTCAGCACCCTGGCGCCCTGGGGAGGGCCTGCAAGCCCGAGGGAAGGAAGCCAGCCAGTCCCTCTGCCCATCCCCTCCAGCCCCCTTTCCTGCCCCCCCAACTGGGTCCCCAGGCCTTCGCCTTCCCTCCTGGGGGGTCATTTGGGAGCCAGATGTGGAGCTCCAGCCTCTGGGGGTGGGGGAGCCGAGGGAGAGAGACCCAGAATGGCCTTTGGAATCAACCAGTTGGATACGCTGGAATCCGGGCTCCACCACTTGCACATAAGCTGTGCGATCCTGGGCGCGTTTCCGCACCTCTCTGAGCCTTTGTGCCAACACCGCCATGCCCAGGGGTTGCCCAAGGATTAAAGTAGATCATTAACTCAACCCTACGAAGCAGTGCCTGAGGCAGTAGGTGCTTCCTGCTAGGAGACTCCTGGGGCTGCAGAGGAGGGGAAGGATGCTGTGCGGTTTGTAGGGGGGTTGCTCAGGAGGCTACAGGCCCTTGGGTAGAGGCCAGTGCTGGGTGTTCAGACAAGGAGGCCTGTGGGCCATCCAGCTGCCCCCGACCCGGGCTCCTTCAGGGCGATGGGCAGGTCCTGGCTCCTCCACCGTGGAGCGTGGAGGAGAAACTGCCAGGCTCCATCCCTGCCCGTGGTCACCCAGGTGTGACCCCGTCCACACCAGGAGTTCCTCCTCTGTAAAGCAGAGGACGCCAGTCCTACATACCCCAGGGTACTGACCTCAGAAGTAAAAGTACCATAAAGGGTGTTGGGTGAGCCCGCAAAGAAATTTCTCTCTCTCTCTCTCTCTCAAGCTATTCAAAACCATCTTATAGTTACTGATCACTTTTTTTTTTTTTTTTGAGGGAGAGAGAATGAGCGGGAAGGGAGGGGCAGACTCACCGCTAAGCAGGGGCTCCATCCCAGGACCCTGGGATCATGACCTGAGCTGAAGGCAGCCGCTTAACTAACTGAGCCACCCAGGTGCCCCTGATCGAATCACTTTATATACGGTATGGTATTTAACCCTTAAAACGCCAGAGGAACAGGCCAAATGTCCGTGAGCTGGTGAATGGACAGACATGCCGCGCCCTGTAGCGGAGTGGTCCTGAGCTCTAGAAAACTGGGGGGGGGGGGAATGTGCACGGACCCCCACGCACAACGCCCGCTGATGGAAGTCAGACACAAAACCACACATCATAGGATTCCACTTACAGGAGATGTCCCGAAAAGGCAAATCTATAGAGACCGAACATAGCCGAGTAGTTCAGGGGTTCAGGGTGGGGACAGGGAGGGACGACAAATGGGCACAAGGGATATTTTGGGGCTGATGGAAGCGTTCTGAAATTGGACTGTGGGGCTGGTCGCACCGCTCCCTACATGCGGTAAGGATCATTGGATTGTATCCTTAAAGCCAGTGGGTTTTACGAGTGAGTTTTATGCCTCAAAAAAGCTATTTAAAAAACAACCTATAAGATGAACATTATTATCCCTTTTGTGCTCAAAACCAGTCACAGGAAATTTCTGGAATTCAATGCCAGGTCTGTTTGCTTCCAAAGCCTAGTACTCAAGTCCTTTCGTTTGGGAGATAAAAAACAGACAGACCACCTGAGGTGGACGTTCTGAGTCCAGTTGGCTCTCCACTCCGTACCAAGAACTGCCTCACAGAAGTGAGGTGAGGAACAAGGAGGGGGGAACGGGCCCCAGAAACTGTTCTTCCCCAGCGAAGGGCTGCTGCCTTGGCGGGGGGCGCAGTGGAGGTGTCCCCGGGCACCGCCCACGCCCGCTGCTGCCCCCCCCCACAGGTAGCATAGACATCCATTTATTTATTTTTCACCCAATATACTGTCCATTTAAAGCTGTGTTCTGAGCGCCTATTAAATTCCAGGCTTTGCACACAGCGTCACACGGACGTATTTCCGCATTTCACAGTGATACTACAAAGTACGAATTATTATTTCCAGTTCGCAGATGAGGAAACAGAGACTCAGGTGGATGAAGGAGCTTGGCCGAGGCCACACACCTTAGCACCAGGTGGGCCTTTAGAAGCAGGTGAAAGTCCAAAGCTTCCTCCGTTCTTCCCAGTTTGCCAAGCTGCCTCCAATGGCTCACCAGCTATTTCTCGCTGTCTCTCCAAGTCTTTACGTCTACCTCCTTTGGTCTCTGTCTTCCCAGCTCCCTCTTCTATCTGCCTTTCTTTGTCTCTCTTTGCTTGCCTCTGTCTCTGTCTCTGTCTCTGTGTGTGTGTCTCTGGCTCATTTATTTTTTAATAACCACAATAATGAGAAAAGCTCCTTTCCGACCCTCCTGGGGAGGGAGACAAAAGGAGGGGAGTTCAGGGAAGAGGGGGAGGGATAACCTCCCCTCTTGCTCCTGAGAAATTTAATAAAGGGCCTGAGAAAGTGCTGGGCTCCCCCGGCCAGTACCCTGGGAAAGGGGGCGGCCCCCTCCCCCACCACAGACACCGGCTCTGCACGGGCCTGGGGTCAGGGGAGGGAATGTCTCCGTGCTGGGCCCCCTTCTCCAGCTCACAGGCTTTATCTCTCCCCTCCCTGCTGGTGGGAGCAGTTCCCCCAGCTAATCCTCCCCTGAATATGGTCCATACCAGACTCCCTCCCCTTGACCCAGACCTGCCTGCTTTCCCAGGAGAGCCGCTCAGAGGGGAGAGTCACTCATGAATTGTAGCCTCTGGACTCACAGGAGGTCAGGCAGTCCAGCCCCCTGCCGTGTCCAGGCCAGCTCCCCACAAGGCTGTGCCCAGCCCCCCACCAGTGTCTGGCAAGAGGGGGTTGGGCCAGCCCACCCCCACCCCAGCCTGTGAGGAACCGATGCCCAAGCACTCAGCTGACTCCAAGACCCTCCCCAAATGCCCCAGCCCCCACAGGAGAGAGCCCAGGATCCTGGGAGGGAGAAGCCTCAGCCCTCCCCTCTGCCCCCTTGAGGACCAGCATGGGCCAAGATAGGGTAGAGGCCTCCCCTAGCCTCATCTCACCCTCCAAGGGTGATTGGGAAAGGGGCTTAGCAGGTCAGAGGTGGAAGAACAGCCTGGTTCAATGTCAGGGAAAGGAAGGCCAGGTGCTGCCATGCCGCTCACACGGACCCCCCAGCAAGGAGCCGTGGGGTTAGTAAGATGAGGCCAGCTCAGCAGACAGAGCACCGAGGCCAAGCGCAGTGGTACAGGTGGGCAAATCCAGCTGGCCAGCCAGGAGTGCGCTCCGGGGTCCTGCCTGCCCAGGGAGGCTGAGGACCCTGAGGCTACCCGGGCGCAGTCATCCTGCCGCTCCCAGGTGTCTGGAGAGCCTTCCGTCCAGCAGGAAATCACATTTTGACAAAGCTGACAGCGTCTCCCACCTGGCCAGGAACTGGAAAGAGGGGCTGGGGGCTGGGGCCTGGGGCCCAGGACTGAGCATGCATTCACTCACTCATTGGCTCACTCTACCATTCCAGCTGCCGAGCCCCAGGGATGGAGGGAGAATCCTAACAACGGCTTCTGCTCTGGAGGGCTTGCGAAGTGGCAGGCACTTAAGCCCGGTCTCACTAGATGCTCGCAGCAATGCGACATGCTGTCTGCACTTCAAAGATGAGGCAATCAGAGGTACAGAGACAGTAGGTCGCTTGTCTAAGGTCACACAGCCAATCAAGAAGAGTCACAGCTCGGGGCACCTGGGTGGCACAGTCAGTGATGGTCCGACTCTTGGTTTCGGCTCAGGTCATGGTCTCGCAGTTGTGGGGTCGAGCCCCACGTTGGGCTCTGTGCTCAGGGCAGAGTCGGCTTCAGATTCTCTCTTCCTCTCACTCACACACACTCTCTCTCTCAAATAAATAAGTAAAATCTTAAAAAAAAAAAAAAA
>NW_024425786.1:28614064-28675297 GCF_017311325.1 Ursus maritimus
GAAATTTAATAAAGGGCCTGAGAAAGTGCTGGGCTCCCCCGGCCAGTACCCTGGGAAAGGGGGCGGCCCCCTCCCCCACCACAGACACCGGCTCTGCACGGGCCTGGGGTCAGGGGAGGGAATGTCTCCGTGCTGGGCCCCCTTCTCCAGCTCACAGGCTTTATCTCTCCCCTCCCTGCTGGTGGGAGCAGTTCCCCCAGCTAATCCTCCCCTGAATATGGTCCATACCAGACTCCCTCCCCTTGACCCAGACCTGCCTGCTTTCCCAGGAGAGCCGCTCAGAGGGGAGAGTCACTCATGAATTGTAGCCTCTGGACTCACAGGAGGTCAGGCAGTCCAGCCCCCTGCCGTGTCCAGGCCAGCTCCCCACAAGGCTGTGCCCAGCCCCCCACCAGTGTCTGGCAAGAGGGGGTTGGGCCAGCCCACCCCCACCCCAGCCTGTGAGGAACCGATGCCCAAGCACTCAGCTGACTCCAAGACCCTCCCCAAATGCCCCAGCCCCCACAGGAGAGAGCCCAGGATCCTGGGAGGGAGAAGCCTCAGCCCTCCCCTCTGCCCCCTTGAGGACCAGCATGGGCCAAGATAGGGTAGAGGCCTCCCCTAGCCTCATCTCACCCTCCAAGGGTGATTGGGAAAGGGGCTTAGCAGGTCAGAGGTGGAAGAACAGCCTGGTTCAATGTCAGGGAAAGGAAGGCCAGGTGCTGCCATGCCGCTCACACGGACCCCCCAGCAAGGAGCCGTGGGGTTAGTAAGATGAGGCCAGCTCAGCAGACAGAGCACCGAGGCCAAGCGCAGTGGTACAGGTGGGCAAATCCAGCTGGCCAGCCAGGAGTGCGCTCCGGGGTCCTGCCTGCCCAGGGAGGCTGAGGACCCTGAGGCTACCCGGGCGCAGTCATCCTGCCGCTCCCAGGTGTCTGGAGAGCCTTCCGTCCAGCAGGAAATCACATTTTGACAAAGCTGACAGCGTCTCCCACCTGGCCAGGAACTGGAAAGAGGGGCTGGGGGCTGGGGCCTGGGGCCCAGGACTGAGCATGCATTCACTCACTCATTGGCTCACTCTACCATTCCAGCTGCCGAGCCCCAGGGATGGAGGGAGAATCCTAACAACGGCTTCTGCTCTGGAGGGCTTGCGAAGTGGCAGGCACTTAAGCCCGGTCTCACTAGATGCTCGCAGCAATGCGACATGCTGTCTGCACTTCAAAGATGAGGCAATCAGAGGTACAGAGACAGTAGGTCGCTTGTCTAAGGTCACACAGCCAATCAAGAAGAGTCACAGCTCGGGGCACCTGGGTGGCACAGTCAGTGATGGTCCGACTCTTGGTTTCGGCTCAGGTCATGGTCTCGCAGTTGTGGGGTCGAGCCCCACGTTGGGCTCTGTGCTCAGGGCAGAGTCGGCTTCAGATTCTCTCTTCCTCTCACTCACACACACTCTCTCTCTCAAATAAATAAGTAAAATCTTAAAAAAAAAAAAAAAAGAGTCACAATTCAAACTTGGCATTGATGGGAGCATGGCTGACTCCAAGGGCGGGCACGCTGCTTGCCCGGGGACACCCGTGCTGCCTCAAGGAGCTCACAGGCCAGAGAAGAAGCGAGGTAGGACTGGCTTCTGGGAGAGGCTGGGAGGGGCACAAGGGTGGGAGCCAAGATAGTACAAGAGGGTTTCAGAAACGGCTTCTGCTGGAACTCAGTCCTGCTTCATGAGGACCAGAAAGGCAGGGCGGTGACCTCACCGACACTGTCGACAGATCCCAGCTGCTGACAGGCTCTGCTCAGACTAATAGAGCTGCCTGCCCGGCCGCCCGCCCGCCCGCCTGCCTGCCTGCTCTCATCCCTGGTGCCCAGCGGGCAGCCGGACACAGCCCACGGGCCGCACACCTGGGCCAAAGGACTGGCCTTGCCTTTCCCTGGGCCCCTCGCCTGCGGCCATGGGCAGAGGAAGGGAGAAACAGCCAAGAGATGGAAGAGATGGAGAGACAAACACACCCCCGGCTCCCAGCCTGATTCTGCTCTATGCCAGAGCCTGCGATGGGTATCGATGAGGCCGCAGGCAGCCCCCTGCTCCACCTTGAGGAGCCAACAGTCTGGCATTCTAGAACCTTCTCAGAGAGCTGTGGCCATGATAAGTGGAGGTAGGCACTGAGTGGAAGGCAGACAGGCCACCTCACAGAGTACGTGAGCTTCCACAGGCCCCTCTCTTGGGCTGTCAGCATGGTGAGGGAAGGCCTGGCTGATTCCTTTTCTAAATCTGTAGGAGCAGGGGCGTCTTGGTGGTTCAGTTGTTTAAGCGTCAGACTTTGGCTCAGGTCATGATCTCGGGGTCCTGGGATCGAGGGGCTCTGTGCTCAGCACGGAGGGTGCGTGTCCCTCTCCCTCTGCCCCCACCCTGCTCGTGCTCTCTCTCACACAAATAAAATCTTTTTAAAAATCTGCAGGAGCCAAAGCCAGAAAAGTAAACTATTTCCCAAATACCCCGCCCCCACTGGCAAAGCACTTTGTGCCTTTTAAGCCCCTTCCTTGTTCTCTCAGATTGTTTTGGTCCTCCAATCCTTCCCGATAGAAATTACAATCTCCACTTGAAGAAAGAGCCTCAGGCCCAGAGAGGGAAAGAGCTTTGCCTGAAGGCACACAGCCACTAAGGAGCCGTGTGCAGAAGGAGCGTCTCCCAGCTCCTTGTCTGGGGTGTGGTGGCCCCCGTGTGTATACCGGCGTCAGCAGAACTTGTGGGGAGCCGAGCTGGTTGGGAACCCCTCTCTCCCAAGGGGGCAGCTGCAGGTGGACAGGCACAGCTCCCACCTGGAGTTTAGCGCCTGCCTCACGGAGGCTGGTGGGCGAGCAGAGGCTCTTCAGGACACGTGTTTCCACTTTCACTGGAGTTGGGAACAAATAGCAGAAAAACCTGTGAAGCTGCTAATGGGATAATGGAGAAAGTATTTATTTATTTTTCGAAGGAGGCCTGTGAAGAGTGGGGCAGGCTCATTGTGAGGCCACATTGAGCTGGGAGGTCAGCCTGCTGTTAACAGGGATTAAGCAGATAGCTCGGAATGAGGGGGTTTCCGGGGCAGAGGCTGGAGGCAGGGGCTGGCCTGGCGCTCTCAAAGTTGGCTCCCCCAGGAGAGAGCAAGGCTGGACACAAGGACTCAAGGCACTTCTAGATGGGGGGGGGGGGTTCACACTCCAAGCTTTCCTCCACACCCGTTTCCAGGTGCAGGCCCCCAGGGGCCATTGGATCGGCCTCCTGCCCTAGGCAGTGTGTCCTGCCCGCCCCAAGTAGCCTCCTAAGGAGAGTCGGTCTCCCTCCACGCACAGCTTCAGGAGCGAGGCCGATCGTATTGCTCCTTTGGCCAGAGCCAGGACCCTCCCCGGGGACCTGGTTCTGTGTGAGAATGTCCTCTTCGTGAGCATGCCACAAGGGGCCTGGCAGCCTCCGTCCCCACTCCTGAACCAGCCCATAGCATTGCCCTTGGGCCTCCTGTCCTAAGCTGCTCAGAAGCCCCATTGACCTTGAGAACAAGTGCCTTAGAGACCACGCAGTCCTGTGGCTTCCAGCCACGGATTTGGGGAAGATGCGCAGGGACACGGTGGGACCCCAGGCCCTCCCCCCAACCCCACCAGAGCCGCTCTGCTTGTATTGGTTTTGCTTGTGGACATTGTGCCTCGGATGTCCCTCCAAATACTGAAGTGTCCACTACCGTAAGACCCAAAAAGCACTTCCAGGTCCTCACCCACTCCGTGCAGCCGAAACAACCCAGGGCCAGGAGAGAAGAGACTTGCCCAAGGTCACACAGACCGGAAGCTGACTGCAAGTGACTTACCTTCTGGTCCAGAGCTGTCCCCCCACCCTCTGCCGGAGTAACCGCCACAACTTCAGGAAAACCAGAGAAGCCACAAACCTTTTGTTCAGGAGTGAGGAGGTGGGAAGGCGAGTGTGGGTTGCAGTCCCCCCGCCAACCCCACCCCGGGCCCTGTGAAGCTGTTTCTTCTCTCTGGGCCGGCACAAGGCCTGCCCAGAAGAGGTGAGAGTGGGCACTGGGGCGAGGGCGGGGAGCATAGCTGTGGCCCGTCTGCACCCGGCTGGAGATGGGGCCGCTCCTGCCTGAGGCCCCTTTGTGCTGGCCTGCCAGGCGGTGAGTAGTCCTGGCCCAGGTTCTGGGGTCTTCTGTCCAGGCCAGCCTGCATTTCTCATTTCAGCGCCAGCCTGGGAAGGCTAAGGTTCTGGAAACTCTTACCCCGCCGTTTCCCTCACCCCACCCCAGTAGGCGGTCCCGATCCCCGCTGCCTCACACGGTGCCCCCAGCAAGCACCTGCCATGCTCAGGGAGGCCTGGCTGCCCCTGGCTCAAGAGCTCGCCCAGCTCTGCTGCCAATGCCTCTCCACCAGGGAAGCTCTTAAGATTCTGGTCAGACGCAGCCCTGCTTTGCCAAGCCCCACTTACCACAACTACATTCTATTTCCTCGGAAACATGTGCTTGACATTCATCAATTCCATTTCCAACCCACCCCCCACCCCACTGGCTTTCCTGTTCTGGTCTCTGGTGCAGTCTTTTCCTTGGGGGAGCAAGGAGAGGTGTTTGGGGGGGGGGGACACCCATCTGCCTCCATGCTGCCTGGCTCTGGGACAACAGGCTGAAGTTATTCCTGGAGATTTAGGCAGACATCGGGAAGAACTTCCTGACCAACCCGGGCTTCAAAGCTGGAACGGGAGCCAAGGGAAGATGGTGAAATCATTGGCCCTGGAGACATTCCGTGCGGGCTGGGTGTGGGGGAGGCTGAGGGGCTGTCCACGGTGGAGGTAGGTTACTTCTCGGGGGCCCCAGTCCTACCCCTGGCCATGGGCCCAAAGGCTGCGTTTCACCCCTTTGACATATTTGTGGAGCACCCACTCTGCGCTGGGTGTCTACCAGGTTCTGCAGAAGAGCGGAGAACGAGAGACATGGAGCCGACCCACCCCACGTCATGGACAAGGAAGGGGGCAACTTCAAGACGTACGGCATAAGTGAAAGAGAATCAGTAGCTAATGACAGGACACCTGAGCCAGTTGAGAGGAGAACTGGGTGGACTTCCTGGAGGAAGGGAGAGTAGAAAAAAGAGGGAAGGCCCCAAACAGAGGAAGATCCTAGAATGCTGTGGCCTGGGGCCTGTTACCCACAGAGATATACCCAGAATCTCAGCTGGGCTGGTGTCAGGGAAACTTTCCCTTTCATGGGTGATTTTTTAAAAAATGGATAGCCCAGTGAAGTGAAAAATAAAATCACCGGATCACCTGAGCGGCAGTAACCTGGATAGACATCCCTCTCCACTGTACATTCTTAGCCAAGTGCTTCGCACACAGTAGGACCTCAATCAACATCTGTTAAACGAATAAGACATTTGGTCAGTCTGGAACTCAGCCCTCCCACTTTCTCCTCCAAAACTGCAACTTGTCTCAGCTCAGAACCCCACCAGGAGAGGATTAACCTCTAAGGCATCCCCAGAAATGTGTTTACCAGGTCTTTCTCCTGGCCCTGTGGGCTACAAAGGAGCAAAGACAGCGACAGCGGTGCCAAGCGTTACAGTGACGTGTTCTGAGTGCCACGCGCCAGGCACCGTTCGAATCACACCCCGTTTGCCCTCCGCAGCTATAGCCTCGCAACCGCCCTATGAGCTGGACCCCAGCGCGGCCTCATCTTGCAAATGACGTACTTGAAGGGCAGGGCGGTGACGTGTCTCAGCCAAGGTCACACAGCTAGCACGTACGGAAAGAAGTCCTTTCTGTGTTCTGCAGGGCGGCAGGCGGAGTGGGGGCCTCTCGTTCTTACAACAATGAAGAGAAGCAGGTTATCATCCCCTTTTACACCTGAGAAAACCAAAGCTCCGAGAGAGAGAAGCAGCTTCCCCAGCCCGGCGTGCTGCTCCTTGGCTCGCAATACAGTGCTCTCTCCTCTGCACCCCATCTGTTGCCTGGGGCCTTTCCCAAACTGGGGTGCAAATAGCTGCCCCTGGCGAGCCCTGGGAATGAAGCAGCTCCAGGAGGGGAACTGGCCCAGGGACTCGCCAGCAGGATTTATGTCCCGTCCAGGGCGGACAGTTTGGCTGCTGTATGAAAGGCTGAGCAGAGCTCAAAGATGGAACTTGTTCTGATTAAACGATTGCAAATGTCAGGCAGCACGGCCGGGGAGCTCCTTGCGCACGCACCCGGGCGGCTGGAGGCCAGGCCTCCCGGAACGAGCTTGCCCGCTGACCTCACGGTTCCTCCTAACGCAATCAGAGCCCACTAGGAGACAGGGGGTTCCGACGCAGAGCCTGAGCAACGTGCTCTCCGGGGGACACGGGGCCCCCCTTCCCGAGAGATGGCGCTGGGACAGAGGGTGTTGTTCTAATTAATTGACTGCAATCCATTCCAATGCAGATGGATGGAGAAATTACCTGCAGATGTGACTACGCACAACCATTTGAACTGTCTGGGCTGTCACGCAGGCTGGGGAGCCAGGGCCTCTCGGGGCAGGGTTCCTTCCGAGCAGCCCCCCCACCTCTGGGCCGGGCAGAGTTGTGCCAGTCGGCGCTGAGGAGTGACTGCTAGCTCTTTAGGGCCCCCTGGCCATCGGCGCTCCTTGGGCCCATGCTGTCCAGAGGCCCGACCGGCAGGGTGTGACTCGTCAGTGGTGCTGGCTAATGGCCTCATGGAGGGTTTCCGCGGGGGCACCTGGGGGCAGGGGGCCACAGTCCTCTGTACATGCTCCCGCTCCCCCTGGTCCGAGGCCTCCTCCGCGCGTCCTGCAGAGCCCCTTCCCTGGGTCTTTGGATCCCTAGGCATTTTTGGATTGTAGAAAACCAGATAACATGTTGGGTTCTTTTAATATAAAGACAAGCTATAGCCGTGCTTCCCACACTGATGACACAAGATCTATGAGAACACTGAACCGTTCATTCGTTGGTTCGTTTCAGCACCCAGGAGGCTCCCGACTCTGTTCCTCTTGCTGGGACGTAACAGAGGATCACACCCGGCCCCTGTTCTGGAGGAGTTCACAGTCCAAGGAGAGGAGATGGATATAAATAGCCAGTTGCCACGGGGTGGGATGGGCTGTTCTCCCAGAGTGCGTGGTACTAGGACTCAGATGAGGGAGGTGACGTGGCCTGGGTGGTCAAGGCAGACTTCAAGGAGGAGGTGATGTTTCAACTGAGCCATGAAATCGAATAGAACCTCCCCCCCCCCCGGGGGCGGGGAACAGGGAGAAAGACTTCCCAGCAGACCTCCTGTGAACAGGGGCCTGGGGGCAGGGGAGACCTGAGGAATGTGCTGGGAGATGAACAGGGGTCGGCAGGCTAATGAGGGGTCGTGAACATCATGCTGGTTTCAGGAAGAGTTTGAGTCTCTACCTCACACTCTGGGAATCTTTGAAAGACTTCAGGGGTAAGAGGACCACGTGGTTAGAGATCTATTTTAGGGCGACCCTCTCGGCAGAGGGTGGACTGGAAGGAGGGAGACGGGTGGGGACAAAGGAAGCAGGAAAGGAAAGGACAGATTTGTGAACGGGGTGGACAGTGCCACCACCCTGGGACCAAGTGCTGGAGGGGGATGGGGATGGGAAATGAGGAGGCAGGAAAGAGGAGGAGCCCAGGAGGGGGCCCTGGGGGAAGGAGGAGGATTCTGCTGAAGGCACCCCCACAAGTGATCCCCACTCGGGGAACCTGGACGGCGGCTCTACAGTCCTGGCTGCTTTCAGAAGTTCTGTGAGGACTTCCCTCACTCAGCATCCGTTTCCCCACATCGAGTGAGATGTTAATTCTCACCCCAATTCCCTATCCCATCCGTTTCCTCCCAATATGGAGAAGATAACTGGGAAACATTCAGGAAAGATACCAGAACCTCTTTGAAGGAAAGCACTTCTTCAAGCCAGTCTGTGGTGTTTTCTGAGCCTCCCGGGCCACTCTGGGTGCAGGGGTGGGGGGAGGGAGAGAAGTCCTGAGCCAGACTTGCCGTGAGCCCCGTGAGCCCCGTGAGCCCCGCGAGCCCCGCAGCTTCCTCACCCAGCCTTGTTGGTGGCCGTCCACACCTTCCCTCTCTCTTCAAGCCCTGACTGGCTGATCCCCCACAGCAAACCGTCTTGCCTCCTACCTGCCACCCAGATGACGCTCCTTCCACTTCCCATGCTCCCCCCAAACCCCGGTCCTGAGCCAACCTCTCCACCTGTGCTCTGGGGCTCCCCTCTCCGCCTACACAAATGGTTCCTTTGTCCCCCACGCTAAAAGACCCTCTTCATCTCCTTCAAGCTCTTTTCTTCCTTCCCCTCCTGAAAGCCTGTACTCATCACTCCACGCCCTTGTCCCTTGTCACCCCTCAGCCCGTGCAAGCCCACAACCCAGGAAGCTCTTACAGAGGTCACAGCTGGCATGGTCCTGTCCTCACCCTACAGCACCCCGCTGCACCCTTGCCAGCCCAGACCCGCCCCTCTTCTTGGAACTCTCCTTCCTTGGCTCCTGGCCCCCAGGACCCTCTGGATCTGCTCGGACCCTCTCTGACGTCAGCTTGGGCTGTGTCATGCGGGATGAGAAGCTCTAGCGGCATCCCTCAGATGCCTCTTCTTCCCTCTGCACCCATTCTCCCAAATCTTTATCCCCCCGTGGTGACATCCAAACCCATCTGGCCGGATGCCCCCCACCCCTGACACTACTCATATTCTGTCTCCCATCACCCACCCCAAAATTCTTCCAGCTCCTGCAGCCCCTACTTGGTGTATGGCTAGCAACTTGAGGCCATTCTCTCCCTTACTCCCTACATTTATTACCAGGTTTTGTTGACCCCACCTTCCAAATCCTTCTGGAATGCGTTTCTCTCCATCTCCCCAGTTGGAGCCCTGGTTTGGTCTTTTATCTCACACCGACAGCCTCTCTGTCCTCCTCTGCCTGGGGTAGTCCTCTCTTCAGGTCCCTGTTTGCCTAGCATTGAACTCCCCCCCCCCCCCCCCCCGCCGCCTCATCAGCCACTGACACCTTTCTCCTCATTCTGGTCCCCCCGCCTTCCTGCTCCTGTCCTCACCTCGGGAACCTCTGGAAGGCTTTTCCACCAGATCAGCAGTTCTCAAACTCTTTGGTCTCATGACCCTGTTACATTCTTAAAATTGAGGACTCAAAAGAGCTTCTGTTTGTGTTTACGAGGGTTGTATCTATCAATATTTGCCAATAGGGAAATGAAATCTAAGAATGTTTTGAAACATTAGCGGACACAAGCACCTGTCCTACCAGCTGTCAGAGCAATGACGTCATCACCTAGCGCAGGGCGGGGCAGAAACCCTCGTACACTCATGAGAGAACAGCAGTAGAAGTAACACATAGTGTCTTCCTGTGATGCAATGTTTCCACCCGCAGATCCCCCGAGAGGGTCTCGGTCCCCAGACAACACTCCGAGAGCTTCTGCACCAGATAATACACATCTGTCCCTTTCACTTCATTTAGGTCTTAGTGCACACGTCACCTCCTCTGAAAGCCTTCTCTGCCCCTTTTATTCCCTCCCCAGGTCAGTCTATCCCGGTCCTGTGACCATTGTTACCCATTTTCTTGCTTCCCTCGATGCTCCCCACTAGAACGCAAGCCCCATGCAGGTCGAGGTCCAGACTCTTGTTCAGCTCGGAGCCCAGCACAGTGCCGACACATAGTAGACACTCAAAAAAAAAAAAAAAGATTTTTAAAAGAATGAGCTGTTTCTAAGACTTTGCTGCATTCTGAAGTCACGGTGGCGGAGGGGGGGGTGCTCTTAAAACACCTGCATCCCAACACTTAGATCAGCATCGTGGGGTAGATGCAGACATTGGTGCTTCATAAGGCTCCCCCAGTGACTCCTACATGCGGCCACGAATAAGAACCACTGGTCTGAATTCTGAAATCCTCGGAGACACTGTTTCTTCCTCACTCGGTCAGTTACACAGGGTAGAGGTGATGACCCGGCCGCCGGGCGTAGGGGCGATGGGTTGGAGGGAGCTCTTAGGTCAGAGTCCTCCGTGGGGGAGGAGAGCCCTCCTCGCATCCGGGGTCTTGGATCAAAGTGACGGGGTCCGCAGCTTGCCCCCCGGGGTGCTGCTTACTCTCCCCAATGTCTGCAGGGCTCCCGGCCCGGGGGTGTTTGCCCCCGTGCAGCGGCGTGGGATTCTGGTGCTTTGGTGACTCCTGGAGAATGATGGTGACTTCAGTGGGTAGACATAGAAACGGGGCAGTTTCCCAGATTGCCTGGGGCCCGGGGACGTCTCACAGCCACCGCCCTTGCCTCTGAAGTGCGGCCAAGTACAGCCAGGAAATGCCACACCTTACGCCCCTACCTCCTTCGTGAGCGATGCTTCCATCCCTGTGCCGTCACCAGAGCCCCGGCCTGCTTCGGGGGCTCTCCGGCCTGGGCTGGGACCTCTGCTCAGGGATGGAGTCCGCCACCATCCGGCCCAAAGCAGCCCTCGAGGCTAGAGCTGCTAGTGAGGGAAAATGCACCCGGCACCGCACGGGATATGCTCCACACATGGGCTGGTTTCAGCTCGGGGTCGTCAAAGGGAGATCGTGGTCTCCATTGCACTGGGGAGGAAACGAGGCACAGAGACGTTTCGAGGACTTTTTTTTTTTTAAAGATTTATTTATTTATTTGACAGAAAGAGACAGCCCGCGAGAGAGGGAACACAAGCAGGGGGAGTGGGAGAGGAAGAAGCAGGCTCATAGTGGAGGAGCCTGATGTGGGGCTCGATCCCAGACACCGGGATCACGCCCTGGGCCGAAGGCAGACGCTTAACGACTGAGCCACCCAGGCGCCCCTCGAGGACTTGACTGGGGACACATCGCCAGGTCTGTCCCAGACGACTGTGTGTAGATTGGGATGTGGAGCTCGTGGCGGATTAAAATCGAGGATCAGCTGTGTGACCTTGGCGAAGTCACGTGACCCTCCTAACTCCGGCTCCTCATCGGCAAAACCAGGGAACTACGGGCACCTCACGGGGTGGCTGTAATGGATAGAAAAGCTCTAGATATAATCACGAAGCAGAGAAGTTGCTCAATAAATAGTCATTAGATTATTACTCTTGGTGGCTCCCAAATCCGTCTTTCCATCACGCCCTGGCGCTTCCCAGGCGCATGTTATCAACACATTTACTTGTGGCAGTGGCCCTACGAACTTGAAACTTTTGTCCGCCGCACTTTATTTCTGCTTTCTTGATGAAGACAGTGGGGTCCGGAGAGGTCAAGTCACCCGCTCAGGTCCCGCAGGGGGGGTGGCGGACATCCTGACTCCCAGTCCAGAACCTTCTCCCCCAACACAGCAGCAGCTGCAAAGGCCCATGACCGACCCTGGCCCCGAGCAGAGGTTACGCCCTGGGTTCTTGGGAAGGAGAGAGGCGGGGAAGCCCGAGGTAGGAGGGGGTGCAGAGAGGAGGGTGGAGCTGTGTCCTTGATGTGGTGGCTGGGCCCATTCGGGGTTGTCGCCACAGTCCTAGGGTTTGGCTGGGACAGTAACCGCCATTTCCGCTGGTGTGGCAATGCCGGGTGGATCTGGAAACCCACGCCAGGCGGGGCTGGGGAAGGGAGGATGCTTTGCCTGGCCTGGTCTGAGGCTCTTTGTTGGGGTGGGGGTCCGCTCTTGCCGTGCCTGGCTTCCACCACCCAGCCCAGCTCCTGGACCCCAGCCTCCTCCTGGTGGTGTGCATGAACCAGAAGTCTTCCTGGAAGGTGATAATGGGTCAGGAGCGGCTGACAACACTTACTGGGTCAGGACCGGGAAGCACCTCTTTGGGGCTTTCGGAGACATGGTTGCATGATGGGGATTGCCTGTGACCCGAAGACTGGGTAACAGGAGCCTTTGGGAGGGGAGCGAGGCCAGGTTCGTCACCGACAGGCCCGACATCGGCTCTGTGCAGGCTCGGACCTGGGAGGAGAGGGCGTCTGTCCCCAGCTCTGGGGTAGACGTTTGCAGTAGGTCCAGAAGGAAGCGGGGCAGGGCCAGTGACACATGTTGCAGGGCCCCGTGTAAAATGAAAATCCTCCCTCTGGTTCCCAAACTATCAAGAATGTCAAGAGGGCGACCGCAGAGCATTAAGTGAAGCTGGGCCGCTCTTCTAAGCACAGGTCGCAGGCTCGAGAAGCCGCCCTCCAGTGGGATCTAGGGAAAGTAGGAGAAGGATGAGGCCCCGTGAAGGGCAGCCACGGGGTCTTCTCCTGGCCCTCGTGATCTCTTGACCAAAACGAAGAGGTGAACAATTTGGGGGCCGCATTCAACAGTCCCTAGACGGACAGCGTGTTCCATCTGTAGCCCCCCCAAGTACCCAGTCCACCTCAGCCAACCAGCACCCGCAGAGTCCAGCTCCTGCCTTATTTGGAGGAGGGAGGGCATTCAACTTTCATCCCTGTCTTGGGGGAGTTCGAAGTGCTGGGAAAAGATGTCATGCTTGGAGCCCGTCTGGGAAAAAGGCATCTGGATCTGTCCCGTTAGTTTACGGAACGGACACCCGAGAATGGCAAGGACAAAGGGTGACGGCCCAGAAAAGAGGCGAAGTATTAATAACGGGCTTGGTCGGCGCTGGCCTCCCGTCCCCCGCCCCGGGCTTCGTGTGGCCGGGAAGCCTGATGTCTCTGTTTCAGCAGTGGGCTCAGAACCAGCTTTCAGAGCAACGTAAGCCAGGGGTAATTTTTAGCACAGACGTAACTTTCTAGTTCCTTTTCCCTACCCCTCATTTTTCAGTTGCCTTTAAAGAGGCCGCAGAGAGCTGAAAAACAAATCCAAGTTTAAAGAGACAAGTGCAAAAATGCAAACCGGGCAAGGGGACAGAGCCCTCAGCTGGACAAACTGTGTCTGGAGAATAGCGTCCTCAGCACGGCAGGTGCTGGGAATTTACGGCCGAGTTTTGTAGACGTTTCACCACGTTATGAGCCAGCTCAGGAGACCCTCGTAAAACTCTGCTTATAGGAAAGAACAAACTAGCTGATAAAAGTCAGCTGCAGCCTATAAACGCGCTGCGGGGATTGCAATTGAGTGGTGGATTTATTAGTCTGGGCTCTTTGTGCAAATTAAGAACAAGTGTGCACATCTGACTCGCGGCGGGAAGGGCCCGAGCAAGTACCCAGGGCTGCTCCCTGCTCACAGGATGGCAAGTGAGCCACGCTCACCCTTCCCTGTTCCTTTCCCCAGGAGAGACCAGAGGGAAGATTCTCCCTGAAATTCAGTTGCTGGGGATCTCCTCTTACATTCCGCTTCCTTGCCTCCCACAAAAACCCACAGAAGGAATCCCTCCCTCTCCATCCACTGCCTTCCCCACACGTCCTCTATGCCAGCAGTTCTAACCTGGGCTTTCGTGTCTGTCTGGCCTGCTAGACCGCGTACTTTCCTTAGGTATCTTTGGATCCTCAGTAATCAGTTCTGTGTGGGGCACGCAGGGAGGCCTCTGAACGAATGAATATGGATGTGGCAGACTGTAAGGTGCCCTATACAGAAGTTACTACGACCCCTCTCCAAACAGTAGGAAGGTGTTGGGGGAAGAGGCCTGAGGCGCCCTCGGGATTGAGGACAGAACAGGTGCTGTGAAAGAATGAGGGAAGGAGCGGTGCAGTCAGGAAGCGATTGTGGCGAGGTTCTTCCCCGGAGAAGGGCGAGCTTTGAGGCTCATCTACTCAGCTCCCTCTCTGCTGCTTTTTCTTAGGATTAAGGCTCTTTCTGAAAGAATGACCCTGCAACAGAATGAGGGTCCTTGATAAGAACGCAGCTATCCTGCCCCTCCTTGCACATGCCCGATCAGAATCTCTGGGGCTGGGTCCCTGAAATGCCGTACCAGGTCCCAGTCTCAAAAAAATGACTTTCCGTTGCATTTTTTAGAAACCGAGGAGCGTTCTAGGAATGATGGGGAGGGAGAGTGCCTGGAAGGGGCACCCCTGTCATTCCTTAAGAACGACCAGCTATCTCCTCCCAGCCCAGGCATTAAGGGCAAAAGTGAGAGACTCTGGCAGACAGCCTCAGGACTCACTCCAGCCCTCGAGGCTCTGGGACCCGAGGGGAGGCTGGTTGGCAAGGCTGCAGCTGCCCTGAGAGAGCCCTGCGTGTGCCACTGCCCAGCCAGATGGGGCCATGCTGCACTCGCCTCGTTTGGAGGAGCCCTGTCCTGTGCGGGGCTGGGTGAGTGGGCGTCAGGGATGCAGAGAGGGAATCAGCGAAAGGGAAAGACTCCTTCCACCAGAACCAAGCAAGCCCTGCGGCAAAGTGTGGCGTTGTCGCTGATGAGCTGTGGGCGCTTAGGAAACCCTCTGTCTCTCGGAGCGCACTTGCTACACTGCTTGCTAGGTGTTGAGGATGCTCAAAAGTGCCGCAGCGCTGCCCACTTAGTAGGTGACTAGTAAGTCTGGCGTGAATGTCAACCCCTTCCATGTTGCTCAACTTACCAAAACCCTTCACATACCTCTTCTCACTTAAACCTTACAATCCTGTAAGGCTAGATCATCCTCTCCATCGACACAGAAGAAGAAATCGAAATGGAGAGGGAAGATGGCTTACCCAAGGTCACTTAGCTGGTAGGAGGCTGAGCTGAGACTTGAGCCCGGGTCTGGGTCACTTGCAACTCAGCAAGCTTTCCCGAGTTGATCATGCACGAGCTCCTTCCCCTCCTCCCTGAACCTCCTCCAAATGCACACCCTCCCACGCAAATGTGCAGAGAGGAGGCATTGTAAACAACGGAGCACTCGAACAGTTGGAGAAGGTACCTGGCCCCCGTCATCCAGATTGAAGTCAGACATAATACAGTCACCACACAATCTGGACTCTCCGTGGGCAGGCAGAAGTCCTCCTCTTCGGAGCCTAGGATCCCACCAGCTTTGAAAAACCACTACTCTGCCAAGAGAATTTTGAGGTCAATTTGTAAACGTGGTTGGGGTAGAAACAGGAACAAAAGAAACCTAAATTCTTCATTTCATCCCAACAGATTGTCTCATTGGCAGGAAAGGGGTTCTGACAACCAAGAGTCTATTTACCCAACTGAGGCAAACAGAAAAGAGCTCATATCTAACATCTCAGCCCATAAGCTACGATATGCTTATGAAGGAGCTTGGTGGGGGCGCCTGGGCGGCTCAGCTGGCTGAGCGTCTGACTCTTGATTTCGGTTCACGTCATGACCTCAGGGTTGTGAGCTCGCTTGCTCTCTAATAAATACATAAAATCTTTAACGAAAAAGGAGCACTGGAATTATTCCCACTATGAGGATTCTCCTTACTTTATAAACATGAATCCAGTAAAAATACCAAGAGTTCTTTCTTCAATGGGTGAACAGGTAGGGGATGATTAGCTAACTGAAAAATTCCAGGGAAAACAGGTATAATGAATGGCGGTGGGAGTACAGGAAGGTTGTGGAAACCTGTAAGACACTAAGCCTTTGGAAACCTAACGTCCATCAGTAAGGGGCTCATTAAATAAACCATGGTATACCCAAACAACAGAAAAATATGCAACTGTTTTAGAAAAAGTTAAGGAAGCTCTTTACGTATTCACGTAGAATGATCTCTAAGATACAGTAATAAGAAAAAAAGGTGCAAAGCTGAGTCTGTAGCATGCTATTTGTACAAAATTAGGGAGAAAACACAAAAACCCGTTTGCTTGTTGTATTAGTTATCTATTGCTGTGGGACAAATTACCCCAAAACTTAATGATTTAAAACCAATATTAATGTTTCCATGGGTCAGGAATCCGCACACAGCTTAGCTGGTTGCCTTTGTCTGAGGTCCACATGAAGTTGTAGTTGAGCCGTTAGCTGGGGCTGTGGTCTCAACTGAAGGCTCAACTGGGCAGGAGGGGGGCCGTTGGGGATCTTCTTCCAAGCTCAGTCACGTGGTTGCCGGCTGGCTTCTGTCTTTCACATGAGCACACCATGGGGCTGCCTTGAAGCACCAGCTGACCTCTCCGAGGGCGAGAGACCTGAGAGTGAACGATGGACCCAAGTTGGAAGCTGCAGGGTTTTTTTATCAGTTAGTTTCAGAAGTAGCACCCCACTACTTCTGCAGTGTTCTGTTCATAGAAGCAAATCTGTAAGCCCAGCCCACACTGAAGGGGAGGAGAGTACATAAGGACATGAATACCAGAGGTGGACCCCTTGGGGGCTATTTCAGAGGCTACCAACCACTGTGCGGATATGGGCAAAGAATATTTTTGGAAGAATGCATCAGACATTTCACGCTGGTTGCCTCCAGGGAAGGAAGTGAGTAACTGGGAGAGGAGAACTTTTCACTGAATGCTCTTGTACTCTTTGAATTTTGCACAATGTGAATGTGTGACTTATTCAAAAGATAAATTTATTTTAAATTTATAAAGGACAATGAAAAAGATAGCATTTTAATAGTAAAAAAGATAAGGAACAAAATAAAAACAGTGATACTTAAGTAATACATAGTTATTATGAAGCACTGTAAAATACTTGTATCTATGGTCAGGATTTAAAGACCTCTGTACCATACACACACACACACACACACACACACACACACACAGAAGCGACTCCCACTTGCAGACTCTCAAGCCAGGCATTCCGGGCTCTTCACAACTGGGCTCCAGTGCACCCTATGGAGCCGTTCCTCCATCTCTCTATGAACCCTAGTGACTTGCTCAGTGGAACTACTACTATTTGCCAGTTCCAGGAGATAAAAGCAACAAGCACAATGCCTGGTACACAGCAAACTTTGATCCATGCTGGATTCCAATCTTTCTCAAACACTGCCTTTGCTTATTAGACAGTCCCCTCGGCACGGAACGCCCTGTGCTCCTCTCCATTCCCAAGTCCTAATTCACATGTCAATCACTATGAAGTATTCCGACAAGCAGTTAATTATTGCCTCTTTCTTTTTTTAAAAAAGATTTTATTTATTTATTTGTCAGAGAGTGAGAGAGCACAAGCAGGGGGCGCAACAGAGGGAGAGGGAGAAGGCTCCCTGCTAAGCAAAGAGCTGGATGCAGGACTCGATCCCATGACCACAGGATCATGACCTGAGCCGAAGGCAGTTGCTTAACCAACTGAGCCACCCAGGTGCCCCTCTTCTGTTTAATGTCAAATATAACACTTTTTTTTTTTTTTTTTACCTCGCCATAACTTATTTTGTAACTGGAGGTTTGTACGCTTAACTCCCTTTCACCTATTTTGTCCATCCTCCAACCCAAAACACTTTTATTATTGTTTTACAATTTAAGTCTCTTCAATTCAGTCTGGTCCCTGGATCATCAGCATCAAGAGTACCTGAGACCTTGTGAGAAATCCGGAATCTAGGGCGCTGCCACCCCAGGCCTATAGAGTCAGAATCTAAAATTTAACAAGAGCCCAGTGATTTCTATACACATTAAAACTTAAGAGATACTGACTTAAATCTTTCCCTGGTTGAGCCATAAACCTTTCTAGGGATCTCCTTCCTCTGCCCCAGAGCACATCATAAGGCCTGATACCCAAACGTTTTTAAGTTTCATTTACAATTATTATGTATGTGATACATTTTTTTTAATTCCCGGAAGAATATCTACCATACTGTTAAAGACAGTAGACACTGTGCATTCTCACTTTTCGTAATACGTCGGTTTCTCACAATCACCATGTATGATCTTGATAGGTAGAAACACATGAAAGTCTAGAAAAATAAAAGCTCTACTACATTCATAAAATGGGATATGTGTGTAACGGTATCTACTATAATTGCATTAAGCTATGTTTACAGATATGAAAAGATGGCCAAACTATGTATTTTTGAACAGATTATTAACAGTATGTACCGATGATACTATATAGTTGGGTTTAATTTGTGACTGTGGACACTGAGAGGGCAGATATCAAAGGATCTGATGGAGCTTGCTTCATGCTCTTCCACACTTACATTTTTTTTCTACAAATTTCCTAGGACTTTTTAAAAAGCATATATATCACTTTTATAGTAAGAAAAAAGTCATCTTCATTTTAAAAATACCTGTACTTTGTATTAAGCCTCTTTACATCCAGTGACCCAGTTTTTTCCACGGTGCCCAAAGCTGACAAGTCTGGAAGCGCCCGACCATTTCACAGATGAAGGCCTGATTCGGGGCGGTCTTCCCCCACCCGGCAGCTACTCCCAGATCAGAGGAACGTGGCAAACCAGGCACCAGCTTTGGTCGAAACCGCTGTCATTTCCGCCGTCTCGCTATCTCCAGGCACTTACTCCCAGACGGAGGGGGAAGAGAGAACACTCCCCCGAGACAAAGCTCGCGCGTATACATGCTGCATCACCGCCCCCTCGTGGTGGGCTCTGGAAACGGACGTTCTTGACGGTTTGGCGCCACCGCAGTTGGAAGACAGTGACGCAGGCCCTCACCTCTGATGGTTCCACTTGGGATTTCTCAGCTCTTTCCACGGTGCAAAAAGCAATACGTGTCGACCAGAAACCGTACTTCACATTTGGAACGTGGGTCTCTCCCTGGGCTGGCAACACGCGGAGATGCTGGGCGGCGGCAGCAAAGGCACCACGGCTCAGTCAGCCCCCAGATCACGAGGGTGAACAACTCACACAGCCCTTCTGTGTTTCAAGCAATCAATGCCATGAGATGGTCAACACTTCACTGTAAAACACGCCTTGTGCTAGATGATTTTGCCCGACTGCAGGCTAATGTGAGTGTTCTGGGCACACTAAGGTAGGCTAGACTAATGTTTGGTAGGTCAGGTGTATTAATGCCTTTTTGACTTACGATATTTTCAATTTATGATGGGATTATCGGGATGTAACCCCACTATAAGCTGAAGAAGATCTGTACTGTTTTCTATCATCACCTTTATTTCTTTAAATCATCAAGAAAAATCATCTTCCATCAAGGAATCAGGTACTGACACAAATACACAGAACAGGGCTGGGTGTCCAACAAGTTCTGGGCATTGGATGATGCCGAGGTTGGTGCCACACTCCCTCCCCTGCCCTCTCCTTCCCTACCACTTCTGTGGCGGTGGCTCCTGCCCCAGTGTTCTCCTGCACTGCCTTTCCTGCATTCTTTCCGCCTCCATCCACTCCCGAGCTTAGGAAAGGGCAAGGGGTGGCCCCTGTGCCCTCAGCTGTGACGTCACAGGGAGAGGCGCCAGCATCAGAAGCCACTCCTCAGGCTCTAAGCACTGATTTTTCAAGTGTGGCAGGGTACCACACCAGAAAGCACCAATGTCAGTCTTCAACCGTGTCCCCCTAGTTTGCTGGTAAACACATGGCTTCCTTACTCTTCCAGGAAGAAGGAAACATTCAACAAGGTATCTGGAATAGGAAGAGAGAAAAACTGTGGCGTATCACCTCTCCAGAGAACACAAAATATCCGATTTATAAAAAATACAGGGCACTGCAAGGGCATCTCTGTAATCCTACCAAAAAAGTGAGACACACAGAGAGAACACAGACATGAAGGAATAAATGAAAACCAGTACCTTGTACGAGGCTTTGGTGTTCATCTTCTGAAATTTGGTCCCAGGCCTTGGGCAAAGCTTGGATGTTTGCCAAGTCTCCCCACTGGATGGAAGACAGGAGGTACTTTCTCTTCAGGTAACTTCCTGGAAGTTAAGGACTGCTCAAAAAGCCGATGAGGGCGCCCGGCTGGCTGAGTGGGCCAAGCGTCTGCCTTTGACTCAGGTCATGATCCCGGGGTTCTGGGATCCAGTCCCGCATCAGGCTCCCTGCTCAGTAGGAAGTCTGCCTCTCCCGCTACCCCTCCCACCTGCTCGTGATCGAGTTCTCTCAAATAAATAAATAAAATCTTGAAAGAAAAAAAAAAAAGGCAAATGAAATATGCTGAAGGGGGAAAATGCCCTGGAGAGAGCTATGGGGAGCTCAAAGAGGGAAAGGGGGGCTATCATTCCATTTACCGGTAGCAGGACTCACCTGCGCCACCCATCTTTACCAAGCACCTCTTCACTCACAGCGCTACGGGGTGGGAGGATGAAACACCGCCCCAACAACCTAGGAGCTCACCATGGTGAGGAAAGAACCAGGGACTGAAAAGAGAGTTTCAGTGACATTCAAAGAGGACACTGCAGGGCAGTTCAGAGGATGCACACCTCCCACTGAGCGGGCAGGAGGGATTCCGGCCGGCTGGAAGAGCACAGGCAAAGGCACAGAAGTGGGGAAGCATGGATTGGTTTCAGGGCCGAGTAAATCCTCCGATCTGGCCGCCAAGAAACACGTGCAGAGCAGTAGGAAAGGTGGCTGAGAAGGTAGGTTGAACCAGAACAGAAAGAGCACTGAAGACCAACGTAGGGATTCTGGCCTGTGAGCCATGGAAGCTGCTGGCAACTCTGATGTACGCAATGGGCAGAACGAAGACGCCTTCAGGATGCAGTGAGGTCGCCAGCTGGAGATGGCTTAGATGCAAAAAGGCCGGAGACAGAGAAACCTGTCAAGAGGCTGCCAGACCAAGGGCCCACGTGAGAGGCAAGAAACTACGGAAGAGGCAGCGCGGACAGAGAAAGAAACTCCAAGAAGTGCTCAGGAAACAGAATCAAAGCACCTGACAAGTGGCCACGTGGACATTCTAGAACAGTACCTGGCACGTAATCAGTGCTCAGTACTGTTGGCCACAGCTCTGTGAAAAACACAGGCTGATTCTGTTACTCCTCTTCTCAAAACCTCTGAATAGCTTTCCATCTCACTCAGAGCGAAAGTCAAAATCCTTTCAAAGACCTCCAAGGCCCTACAAGGTCTGGCCCTGTCTCTCTGACCATGTCTCCTATTAGGCTCCCCCCCCCCACTCTAGTCTAGCCCCATTGGCATCCACACGATTTTCGGAACACATCAGGCATGCTCTCACCTCAGGGCCTTTACACATGATGCTTCTTCTACCTGGGACACGCTTCCCCCACATAACACCTAGTTCTCTCCCTCGCCTTTAGGTCTCTTCTTAAACGTCACTATCTGGAGGCCTCTCCCGACCACCCTATTTAAAATCACAACTCCACCCTCTCCCCTCACTTGCCCTCCTTTATTTTTCTCTAAGTTCAGAGACTGACCCGTACTATACAGTCGTGTAATCTCGTGAAAACTGAAACTAAAAAGACTTCCCGAAGCAGCTCTGGACGCTTGTCTGAAACGTACGCAAAGGATACGAATCTCGATAATGTCTCTCAATATCCTGCAACCATTCCAACATGTCAGCCACAGAGGGGCTCACCGCTGAAGCCTGCAGGACAGCATCGACGCCAATCGAGCCCGCACGCTGGTCGTAGACCTCAAGCACCTGCTCCACGTGCCTGCTGACGGTGTCGCGCACCTGGAGGAGGGCGGCTCTGCGGGAAAACGGCTCCTCTTAGACAACATCATGAGAAAGGCCTGAGGCAGGGTTCCTTAACCTCAGCACACTCTGGATGGTTCTCTGTGGTGGGGGGTTGCCCTGTGCATTTTAGGGCACGGAGCAGCGTCCTTGGCCTCTACGCACTAGATGACAGAAGCAAGCCACGCCCCCATCGTCCCCAGGGTGTGACGATCAGTAATGTCTCCGGATATTGCCAAATGCCCCAATGGGAAAAACCGCTCTGGGTGCACACAGACTACCTGCGGATCTTAGGAAAGTTACTTACTCTCAATTGTGTATAAAAATGGTCTGTTATGCTCACTGCACACCCTAAGAACAGAGAACACTCAGACTGGCACATAGAACGACAAACACCCATCCGATGAACGAATGAGTGAAAGGGTTCTTGTGAAGATTAAATGCAATAATGCTTATAAGGTGCTTAGGAAGTGCCTTGCTCACGGTCAAGATGGTATTATTCCACCGGTGACTCCAAGGGAACCGGCCACCGAGAAGGCCACAACCTTCCAAAGGGCAAAGCATTCCCTAACCTACAATTGTGGCTTTGAAAATGTGCGGCTTTGATTTACAATTAAAAAATAGACTTAATATAACAGCCCAATACTCACACACAAGTATGTCATCAACTGAAATAAAAGTTCACTACCTCAGACCACACCGCAACATAATTTAATCGACTATCTCTCTTCTAATCAACTAAAACACTAAGTTTGGTTCATTTTTATATTCCCAGCACCTTGCACTTGGCATCCCATAGGTGGTTAGTTATTTTGTACAAATGACTACACAGAAGATCCCCATATTTGACCATTTCCCATTCGTCTACAGCACAGACTGTATACACCAGAAACTTCTTTTGTTCTAGTCAAGAAAAGGCCTATGTGAGGGGCGCCTGGGTGGCTCAGTTGGTTAAGCATTCGACCTGCGATTTTGGCTCAGATCATGATCTCATGGGTCATGAGATGGAGCCCCATATGGGGCTCTGTGCTCAGCAAGGAGTCTGCTTGAGATTCTCTCTCCCTCTCCCTCTGCCCCTTTCTCCACTTGTGTTCTTTCTCTAAAATAAATAAAGAAAGAAGTCAGAGAGAAAGAAAGAAAGACAGACAGACGAGTCTATGTGTCTCTTGTCTATCCTCAATACTTACAACTCTAAGATAGAAGGTCTCATGATAGGCACACTAAGATTTAGAGATGTACTATGCCTGGCACAGAAACACCAATGTACAGAACAGAGTGGTGGATGAAGACTCTGGCCTTGGTGTCAGGCAAACTTGAGTTAGAATCCCCGCTTTACCATTTACTAGCTGTGCGACCACAGGCCATCTGAGCCTCTGTTTTTCTCACCAGCAAAGTGGGACTAAGTGAGGTTAAGTCGGAGATATTGAAAACATTTTATGTGAGAATGTATGTAAAACCCTTAGCTCTAGCACCTGTTGAGTTTAAAGTATAATTCCTCACTGCTTTTGACAAAAGAAGACTATAGAGAAGGGCTAATAAACTTTGATTGCTTTTCTTTTCCACTTTTGTAACTTCTACCGAGACCACACTGCCATGCCTTATTCGACAAGGGAAATGCCATAAAATGACTTAAAAAAAAAAAAAAAGATTTATTTATTTATTTATTTATTTGAGAGAGGGAGAGTCTCAAGCAGACTCCGCACTGAGTGCAGAGCCCAACACGGGGCTTGATCTCACAACCTGAGATCACGACTTGAGCCAAAACCAAGAACCGGAAGCCCAACTGACTGCACCACCCAGGTACCCCATAAAATGACTTCTTGACAAGAGAGGTCCCATTGCAACAAATGGAAAGGAGGCAAGGTTGAGACACCTCCAAATACCATGTTGTCGAGTAAAGGGTAAAACACTCTTCTGACCGATCCTAGCTACTTATGAAACACCAAGTTTTTCAATCTTTCTGCCAAGAAGGAACGGCACTGAACTCTTACAGCCTCTCCCCTAACTTGTCCAAGACAGTGTCGCCAGCCGCCAGCTGCTTGCGCCTCAGTCGCTCCTTCAAGTCGGGGAAGGCCCGAAGTGGAGGCACATCCTCAAACCGCAGATTCTGCGCCGCCTGCAGCTGCTCTGCCAGGTTGCTGAGGGAGGCCAGGAGGGGCTGGCAGTCCCTCAGACTGCTCTGCCACAGGCCCTGCTGCTCCTCCACCACGGGAAAGCACTTCCTCAGGGCCTCCTGCACAGCAAGCAAAGGTTGGTCTTGAGTCATCTTCTCCCGAGATGAACAAAAACAGAAAGGAGGAGAAAAAAAAAAAAAAAAAAAGCATTAGGGTCTCAAGTCGGCAGGGGAAGTAGCGGGTCCCAGTGATTTCCGTGCGCAGGTGAGTCCCGCTAAACCAGGGTCTCCTCACTGTGTATCCCTTCCGACAAGACGTCCTGGCGCGAGGCGTTATCTTACCTTCAGAGGGGCTCCGGAGGCAGGGCCCTGGTCTCCCACCTCGGGAAGGGTTTCCTGACCAGCACTTGGAGGAGGTTCGCCCGCAGCTCGGGCAGTCTCCGGTTTCAGACTGCGGATTCCCCGGGCCGAAGCGCTGTCTCCGAACCCGTGCTTCCAGAGCCGGAATCTTGTCTCCTGTCCTGGAAACTGCCGGTCGCTTTCCCTAAACCAGCCGGAAAACCTGAAGCTAACGCCATCAAACTCTGAGGACCACCCAGGGCCGCCAGCAAGCGCCCGCGGTCTCTCTGCGCATGCCCCGGCGCGGCTACCGAGTCGCGAACCTATGTCGTCCACCGCAGTGCCTTCTGGGTGCTGTAGTCCTACGTGTGCACGGGCGGCCTGGCCGCGGAGCTTCCTTGTGATTGGATGTTGTGGGACCCTCCTAAGACGGCGACTTCTCATTCGTCAGCCTGTGGCAGTTTGAATTTGGTGGCGGCGGTCGCACGTCCGGTTAGGCACGGAGCTGCTCCCTCCCCTCAGCTGGAGCGGCGAGGGTTTTCTCAACTCGTCGCGTGACCCGCAGGTACGTGCCTCGCACCTCCTTTATGGTCGGGTCTCCAAGGGCAGGGCCCCCCCACTAGCCCCGTGGGGCGCCCGTCCGCCCTCTCCCTCTCCTCCGCGGCCCCCTTACTCTCCCTCCGCGACCTAGGCTGCTGACCCCGCCCCTAGTAGCCGCATCCCCCGCTCCCCGCAGCCTCCACCCAAGCGCCATGGCTCCGGCTAGGAAGGGCGGCAGTCGGGTGGCCAAGAACAACTCGTTACGGAGCCGGAAGCTCGCTTCCTTTCTTCGGGACTTCGACCGTGAAGGTAGGGGGCGGAGCCCGGCGCGATCGCGGGGTGCCGGCGGGTTGGGGTGCGGGCAGCGCGGGTTCCAGGCCCCGTTCACCCGCCGGTGACCCGTGTTCTGTCGGCTCTGCCCTCTCGCAGTGCAAATACGATCCAAGCAAATTCAGTCGGACAGGCAGAACCTCCTCAAGGAGATGGATAATCTGTACAACATCGAGATCTTGCGGCTCCCCAAGGCACTGCGTGAGATGAACTGGCTTGACTACTTTGGTAAGAGCTGCTCCCGTTTCCCCAGGCTCTGGGGCGCCTCTGTGGTCACCTGAGTGAGGTATGCATGATCACTTTAGGAAATTGCAGCCTTCCGGCTTCCCTCGCTCCTCATCTCACTTCCCAGATTTACCTCTCTGCATAGTACTTAACATCATCCACGTCCGCAGGTAGGCGAAGGTCTTCTCTAAAGGAGCAGATAGTAAATACTTTAGGCTTTCTGGGCCAGAGGGTTCTCTGGTGCAGCTACTCAACTCAAGCTGTTACAGGTCCAAAACAACTGTAATGAACCGGCATGTTTGTGTTCCCCTAAAATGTACTTATGGACACACTGAAATGTGAATTTTGTGTGAATTTCATGTGTATTTCATGTGTCACAAAACCTCTCTCCTCTCTCTTTTAATATTTTACCCAGTCATTTAAAAACAAATAAATGAATACCTTGGTTTGTTACCAGAGCTCAGATGGGAGGATAACCCCCAAGCAGTGCTTTTGGTATCTTATGGAAACTGGCTATTTAAAAAATGAGAAAATGAAACTGTGAGGTGCAAGGACTCGAGTTTTTCTGGCCAGAGAAAAATTGCAGCCTATTCTCCACTCCCTTGTTAAATGTCCAAGGACATGCAAGAGGCTTTCCTTTCTGCTGGGTTATGCTTACTTTTCCTGTTTTCCTTATTGTTACACATTACGTAGGCTCCTTCCCAAATAGAAATGCACATTCTCTTCAAATAGTAGATATTTAACGATTCTTTGACTTGCCCTTTTATTGGCACGTTTCTACAAATATTCATTGAGCATATCTCAGTCTAAATGCTCGGGGCTGAAAATGCTTTGGGAAATGACACAGACGTTGCCTACCCTCGGGAGCTTACAAGTTAGTAGAGGAGGGTCGTTTTAAAAATACACACGTTATTATATAGTCAAAATCATAAGTCCCAGAGAAGGGAAAGAGTAGTAGTCAGTAGGTACATTTATATAGCGGTTCCTGAGCCAGACAAGTATTGTGCTTCGCGTATTTCATATGTTAACTACTTTTATCTTCATAACAAATGTATTCATTGTTAACGTTGCTCCCCTTTTTATAGATGACAGAATTAAGGCACCAATTAAGGTTGGTTACTTTGCTCCAGGTCTCATAAGCTAGTTAGTAACAGAGCGTATGTAAACCCAGGCATTCTGGTGCAAAGCGTGAATCCTTAACAGTTCTACAGGACGTTATGGGAGTTTCTGAAGGAGGCTTAACCTAACTTTATTCTACATCTACAACTTGCACAGACCTCTTCGTTCAACACACATTGGCTACACGCTACCCTCTGCCATGTTTTGGCCCGGAACTGTCTTCGAGGAATTCAGTTCAAGGCGGGGGGGTGACACGGACACTTCGGCAGCTCTGAGTAGTTGTCGGGTAGGGTGGGGGTGGGCAGCCAGAGTAGCACTTCGCCACAATCTGCTGTGATAGAAAAAGACTTTTGGATTTGAACTGAGTTTTGAAAGATGAATTAGAAATTTGTGGGGCGCAGAGGAGCGTTTCCGGTAGAGGAAATAATAGGTGCCGAGGCTCGGGGTCACGAGAGACGGCGGCACATTTGGGGAATGACTTGGGTGTGGTGGGCCCTAGAATGTGTGATAAGGCGGCCAGTCAGGGGTGGAGAAAAATTAAACGAGGTTGTAAAGGTCATTGAAGGTTGAAGCCAGGGCTTAATCTGGTCCAGTTTTAGGCAGATAACGGGTTATATCAGGGAAGATGGTTTAACATGAAGATCTGATAGTAACTAAATAAAATGTTCTTTTTAAAGCCCTTGGAGGAAACAAACAGGCGCTGGAAGAGGCAGCAACAGTAAGTGACCTGTCCTACTTTGGAACTGTGGTTAGTTTTTAAGTTCAGTCCTGTCACAAAATCCAACCAGTGGGTGCTTACTATGGAAGAGGTTTCGTAGGGGACATACCCTGTTTGCGCCAACTGAAAAATTATGGTTGTCAGCGCTGAGTCCGTGAAGCCCAAATATTGTCAGGTTCTACAGAGGGAGGCCGTTCTATTTTTGGCAGGTTCCTTGTAGCTCTCTGCCCTGACCTCTCCAGCAAAGCAGAAGCCTCAAGCCCAAGTCCCTCTAAACCCCCGGGTCATTACCTAATGGCCTGGCCTGCTAGGTGTCAGAGACTGTTGTTTTATTTCTATTTTATTTTATTATAAAGATTTATTTATTTGAGTGAGAGAGACAGAGAAGGATGGAGGGGCAGAGGGAAAGAAAAACTCCAGCAGACTCCACACTGAGCACAGGGCCTGACACGGGGCTCAAACTCACAACTCCAAGATCACCACCTGAGACAAAATCAGAGTTGGACGCTCACCCGACAGCACCACCCAGGTGCCCCGAGACTGTTGTTTTATTATGTCACCCTGTAGAAGCTACGCTCTTATTTGGGACTCTCAGGATTCCTCACCCTCTGTCATCGCCTTCATCCCAGCATCAGTATCAGGACTGAAGATAGTAAGATGGGGAAGCAAAATAAAGAGTTTGGATCTTAGATCTGTGCCGTCCAGTACAATAGCCACCAGCCACATGTAGCTATTTTAATCAATTAAGATTAATAAAATTGAAACTTCAGTCCCTCCGGGACACTAGCCACATTTCAAACGGTCAGTAGCCACACGTGACTAGTGGCTACGTATTGGTAGCTCAGAACTAGAGCATTTCTAACCTTGCAGAAAGTTCTGTTGTTCAGTGTTGGGAGTTAGTCCTGCAATGGTCTTCACAGAGACCCTAGGCACTAAAATCATACATAAACAACGTGTGTACATGCGTGCATTTGTTATCTTTCTGGGGAGAATGTTTATTATAACCTTCATCAGATTTACAGAGTGAACCCAAAAATCGACATCTTTCTATGCGCCATTAGGATCTCTTGGAATCTCAGGGTTTGAAGGGACCTGACTACAAAGGGTTCATAGTAGCATTGTATAGCAGATCTCCACCGGCCTCAGAAGTTAAAGGTGTTTCAGAGCCAGTTGTTCAATCAGGAAAAAGACAGAGAGTTTGGGGGTGAATATTGTAGGAGAGAAGTGGGGATCACTGAAAAATAAAATCAAGAGCTAGTAAAACATTCTTAGTTCTGGCTTTCTCTTTCTTTGTAATATGTTCCTGCCTCCACACACCCAGATCTAATGTTTCAAAAGACTTACCTAGGGGCGCCTGGGTGGCTCAGTTGGTTAAGTGTCTGCCTTCGGCTCAGGTCATGATCCCGGGGTGTTGGGATGGAACTCCATGTCGGGCTCCCAGCTCAGCAGGGAGCCTACTTCTCCTTCTCCTCCCTGCTCATGCTCTCTCACTACTTCTGTCTTCTCTCTCTCTCAAATAAATAAATATAATCTTTGAAAACAAAAAAAACAAAAGACTTACCTCTGAGATGAATTATACTTATTAGCTAATGAGTCACCCTCTTTTTAATTAATCAGACATACAGAACTACAAATCAGAGCTTCTAATGTAATATGAAATAGCCAGTGTCATCCCACGAAGTCAAGAGAATTGTAGCCTTAACTAATATGATTTAGAACTCAGGAAAGGAATGATACTTTGGTACAAAAGTTCATAATGATTAGGTATGTGGGGGTCTCCCGAGACTACTTCCAGGAAGACTCACAGGGTTTAGCATATAGTCATATTCATGGCTATGATTTATTAGGGTGGGAGGATATAAAGCAAAGTAAACAAAGGGAAAAGGTGCTTGGGCCAAAGTTCCGAGGAAACCAGGCGCAAGCTCCCAAGAGTCCTCTCCCAGCGAAGTCACATGGGACACCTTAATTCAAAACATGTGAAATGTTGTCTATCAGAAAACCTTGTTAGAGACTCAATGTCCAGGACTTTTATTGCGGGCTGGTCACATAGGCATCTTCTGCCTAGCATTACTGAAATGCCAGACTTGCAGGAGGAAAGCAGGTATGCAGCATAAGCCGTGTTGTTTGTACAAAGCTTAGGCCTGGAGCGCCATTCTAACCAGGGAATGGTGGGAACTCTGCAATCCAAGTTCTCATGCAAGCCACCAGCCCAGCCTTGCAAACAGGCCCTTCTATGGACATCAGTCTTAGGCCTGTTAACTCTTCTGGATGGAGGTAATCAGTGGCCTGCCAGCACTGATACCTTCACAACATGCCAGTTGTTTCTAGAGAGTGTTGGCCACTATTCCATCCACCATTTCAGACCTCACTAATCTCCTACAGTGCTGTTTCTTGCTGAGATTGGACAGCCTCAGAATGCTTCTCTGAGCACTCCACGGAGTCCGTACCAGTCTGGAGATGAAAGCTGTCATCCCTAGTCTGTAACAACTCTTCTGGTATCTACACATGCCCTGCAAGGAAGGGCATAGAATCCTACCTGCTCATGGCTATTCTCATTCACATAGGTAGTCACCACTGGGAACACATTCGATTAGAATGGCGGTGACTAGAAGCCTTTTTGAAGGGCCTGCTGAGTGCCACAGAAAACCTTATTGACTCTCTAGACTTGAAAAAAGAGAGAGAAAAATCTAGTACAGCCCAAGTGTAGAGAACGTGAGTCATTAGCAATTTGTATTGTTTGCCAATGGGACATAATCAAGTGCAACCACTTTGGAAAATGATTTGGCGTAATAGCAAGGCGGAACAACGCCCCAGTGCTCCGTGCCTGAGTACGCAGCCAAGAGAGAGCTTGGCCCCGCGCATCAGACACATGTAGATGGTTAGAGTAGCACAAGACTGTTGACAGGAGATTGGAGAAATTCCTCATGATAGAGTCACACAGCGGGACGCTACACAGCAGTGAGAACAGACGGACAGCGACAGACAGTGGTCAGAAACGAAACCAAATAAAATAGTGTCTAAGCACAGACACATTTGTCAAAACAAACGCGAGTGCGTGCACGCTTTCTTTTAAGCAAATGGAATGACAGTGGTCACCTCTGGGGGATGACAGGAAGTAGAACAGGGAGGAATACAGAGCTAGAAGCAAGTAATCAGCAATGTTTTAGCTCTTGGGTTGTATGGTGCATTTATAGGCGTTCGCTATATCATGTTACAACTACCACGTAACAGTCTTTTGTACTAAGTAATGTTTTTGAAATTAATTGTTTTGAGTCTTAATGTATTCCCCATATTTGATGGGATGTGCCTGGTGTTTTCTGGCTGTGTTTGTCACAGGCTGACCTGGATATCACAGAAATAAACAGACTAACAGCAGAAGCTATTCAGACACCCTTGAAATCTGCCAAAAGTGAGTACTTTCCAAACCCCTTGTGAAACTGGGAGAGTGGAGGCCGGGTGGTTGGCTGGCTGCTCAGAGAGGCCTCCGTGGTGGAGCCTCTTCCCTCTCACGCCTGGTCCTCGGTCTTGCAAACCCAATAATGTGATTTTGGCCATTGCATTGAGTTCATTGTATGGGGGACTAATAGTGAGCAAACTCCTGGCCAATGTGGGAGCAAGAGTGAGAGTGGAAGGAGAGGGAAAGCTGTGTGGGAACCATGACTGCCGCTGGCTCCCCCAGTGAAAGAGGTTGGCAGGACCGAGAGGCATTATGGGACCTGGTAAGACCCGCGAGGCACCCCCATGTGATCAGAAGGGTTGAGAGAGAATTGTGAAAGGGCTGGTATCTTCATAACACCATCCCACGTTCCTGGATTCAGTGACCTGCTGCGAAAAATCCTCACGCACGCCCCACCCTTGGAGAATTGCTGTCCTAGAGGGCACATGTTTGGGAAGCCCGGCTGTCACCAGTGAGCGTGGATTCAGGACAGGGCGAGCTCTGTTACAGACTCTTATGTCACTGTCATTAAGCTTTCATAGCTCAGTGCGCCCGCATCTTGTGAGGACAGGCTGACCCAGGGCCTGGATTTTGGGGCTGCCCTGGTCAAACCAGGGCACTTTCTCCACTGGGTAAGGCCAGAAACACTATCCAGTTCTTATTCCATCTTGCTTCCCATCGGAATGGCCCTGTGGCATGAGGACAGCGTGAGGTTTGCCCTTTGCCGGGGTCGTGTTCCAGTGCCGCCTTGGGGAGATTATGACATAATTGGACTCAGGTGTTCCTGGGATCCCCGCTGCATATTTATCGTCTGTTAGTTCACTTTGAGTTAGCTCCACATTTAGGTAAGACTGGTTTCTCTTCTGGGTTCCACAAGTTTTGCTTAGGTGGTGGGGGAGGGGTCTTCTGATTTCACCCTTGGGAACGGACATACCAGGACCCAAGTCAACCAATAGTAAAGATTGTTTTTGTGCCCCCCTGACCACTGGCCTTCACTACATTGTAAGCTACTTCAAAAAAAAAAAAGAAAAAAGATAACTATACTTACTAAATTGTCAGAAGGTAAAAAGCTGTCTGGTCTGATCCCCCTGCCCCGTGATCAGAGGCCTGAATTTTCTCTGGAATCCCTGCTCAAGACGGTCTGGCTCGTGGTTGTACATATTTAGCAGTGAGGCACTAAGTTTCATCACTAAACAGCTGCGGTGCTTAGCAAGTTTGTTCTAATCTATGTAAATAATAATATTTTATTGTAATAGAGAATACTTGTTATGACATGTGTCCGGTACTGTCCAAAGGGCTTTATGTTCATTCATCCCGCAGACACTTAATAAACACGGGCACAATTCTAGGGTCTGGGAACAGGAACAAAAATAACAAAGCCCCAGCTCTTGTGGAACACATCCCAGGTGTCGTAATACCCCTATGAAGTGACTGCTCCCTCTTACAGATGAGGAAACTGAGGCAACACAGTGAAAGCCCCATGACCTGGGCAGTGCCAGGACCGGGCCTCACGCTCAAGTCTAGCTGAGTCCAGTGTCCGCGCTCTCACCGGAACTCTGGGCATCACGTGGGCTTTGTTAACCAGTCTGGTTAGTTTTCTCTGCCTAAACCCTCTTTAAAAAAAAAAAAAAAAGTCCTCTTGTTTATATTCAGAGTCTGTTTCTTGATTACAGCCTAAGATTGCATACGTTTTCTTTCGTCTAAGAAACGGAAATGCATGAAAGTTTATTCCTACGAGAAAGATCGCTTTGTTAAAACTGTTTCTTACAGCACGAAAGATAATGAAAGTGGATGAAATGATAGTGGAAGAAGAAGAAGAAGAAAATAAGAACAAGAATCTTCAAACTGCAAGAGTAAGCAGGCAATCGGGTTTGGGGCTGGGGGCTGACAGGGAAATACAAAAATACCTAACCTCCTCTTGCCCCCCCCCCCCGCCGGAATTCACTGTTGAGTAGAGAAGATCCCACTTAAATGGTTGATAACAAAAGCGATCATGGAAGTGTGTATAAAGCACATAGAATGCAGAAGAAGAAGCTGTCAAATTTTACCCCCCCACTTAGGGTACACCCAGGCCTTTAAAAGCAAGGGAGATTTCACTAGCTAGAGAAGAAAGGGAAGGGAAGCCCAGGAGGAGATAGGAAAGTTCTTCAAGTTCCATTTAAGGAAGAGGAAGCAGTTGCGGATGACAGGGCTGTAAGCTGTGGGCGATCTGCGTACAGGAGGGCCCGACGATGAATGGCCTTGTGTGCCGAGCTCCGAAGTTTCCATTTCATCAAGTTGGGCATGGTGATGACACATGGCAGAGGGGAAGACAAAGAAATCAGTTGGGAGGCTGTTGTAATTCTTAAACTGAGGCCCTGACCCTATACACAGAGGAGGGATGGTTTTGACAAATGTGAGCAGGACCGGTAGAGAAGGGGAGGAAGCAAGGATGACTGAACGCTGTCTAGCTTAGGCGGCCCTCATCCGTGGAAGGCGGCCCACAGGAGGGAGAGCGGTGCTGGGTTCGGGTGAAGGCGAGCAGCCGGGGTGCCAATTGACGCGTCGAGGGATCCATCCTTTTCTGAAATTTCAGCCTGGAGCTCGGGGAGGAGTAGGAGATCGAGAGGCACACTGACCCAGCGTGGGCATCGATGAGGTTGTGCAGGGAGGGCGTGCAGGGGGAGGCTGAGGACAGGCGCCTGGAGGGAAGCTAGAAAGAGGAGTTCATGGGGCAGCCTGTGCAGGGACAGCCTGAGTGACCTTCACAGCAGCATTTCATGGGGGGGGCAGCCAGGCTGCAGTCAGTTTAAAAGAGATTTATCTTTAATCTTGGCCAAAACCCTCTACTTTGAGGACCCAGGCGGTGGAAGTCCGTCCTTGATCGGTCGGTCACGTTCCGTATTACTTAAAAGCCACCTCTTCTGGGGGATAGAGCTCGTATTCGTCCACTCATATTTCCGGAGTTAATCCCCCTCCCCTCCTTTCCTTACCCTTTACCCTCCCTCACTTCCTTATTTTTGGGGCTTTTTATAACCACAGTGTCATTCGATTGTGAATCCAGGTCAAAAGGTGTCCTCCATCCAAGAAGAGAACCCAGTCCATACAAGGAAAAGGCAAAAGCAAAAGGTGACGGGTTTCCCAGCATCCGTGCGTGTTTGTTATTGAAGAGCCCCATCCATCATGGCAGAGACGGGTGAAAGGGCTCTTGTGGCTTGTGCTCGAGTAAAACTGGAGTCTCCAAGCTGGAGGGGCCTCTGGAAATGATCCGACCCAACAACGTGCTCCAGTTCTGCCCACGTCCTCTGTCCTCCCCCACTTTTGTTTGTTTTAATGCCACCAGGGAGAGTGAGGACCAGACACCTATCATAAGTACTGCAGATTTTGTTCATTCGCCCGACAGCCCACGTGCAGCGCTCCCCCATGGCCAGTCACAAAGTGGCTGTCACCTACCCGTAGTTGTTTCTGGAAGTGTTCCTCCTGGTCCTAGTCAGTAAAGAATCACCATGGACTTGAACTAATTATGCTGGGCCCTGCTAAACCATTTGAGATGGGGCATGGGGGCCACATCTCAAGAAGCTGAGAACGTAGTGGCCGGGATGTGTGTCTGTGAAGGAGACTGTCCTTGAGCAGTGGCGGGTGTCTAGCAAGAGGACAGGAGCTCCAGCTGAGGGCCCTGCAGGCGGTGGAGAGGCTGTCTCCTTCCTCCTGTTCCGTTAGCCTGACGGAGAGGCCGGACCCTGGAGGCTGACTGCCTACCGGTAGCGTTCTGGCTCCGCCCTGACTGGCCGTGTGACCTCGGCCAAGCTGTGTGACTCGGTATGCTCCGTCTGCTCGAGTCTCCGCAGCCGTCAATGAGTATCACAGCCATGCGTCCGGGTTGTTGGGAGGGCTGCATGACTCGTGTACGTCAGGCGCTCGGGCCGTACCCACATGGTCAATGCCCTCCACGTGTGACCTGTGCACCTAATGGCCACTTCTCACCTGCAGGTCAAGCCATTGTAACACTGTCACCCCAGCTGTGGGCCGGCTGGAGTTGTCTATGGTGAAACCAACTCCAGGCCTGACCCCCAGGTTTGACTCGAGGTGAGTAAAGGGGGCAGCGCCTGCCTCTGGGTGGGAGCCCCCCAGTTCACCTCAGTCAGCAAAGAAGGGCGTGTGGGAAAACACTTGACTTCTTGGCTCGGGAAGCCCCCTGAGGAGAGGGTAACTGTCCGGGCTTCCGAGTGTCTGCCTCTCCCCTGAGAGCGGGCTCACCTGTTTTCAGAGACGAAATGAGTCTTTATTTGATGAGAGGAGACCATTCTGCCTCTGAGGACTAGTAGGCCTCTAGTGACTCTTCCTTGGCCTTTTCTGTTTCTGACCAATAAAAATATTTTTAAAAAATGGGTAGGTACGGTCCTGTACCCTTGGTAAGAGTGAGAACAGGCACCATGTTGCACCGGGGAGACTAACGTGACCAGGCTGGAAGCTGATCTCTTCCACCGGGCTGGTCAACTGGGTAGGAAATGCTCTGGGGCCATAAAGAAGCGGTTCTGTATGTGCTGGGGGAGGAGCGGCGTGACCGCGGGCGTCTCCGAGCACGCTGCCGAACAGCGTGTCCTAAATGATCCTGTTTGTGTTTATGTACAGAGAATGTTTCTAGAAGGCATAAGGAATTGAAAGTCGGGGTCTCTGGGGTGAGGAGAGGGAGGAGGACTTCTTCCCACTCCTGAACTGGTTTTTCACATGCGCATAAAGCAAAGGGCGTTTAGAGAAAAGCAGGTAGCAGGATTTTAACCGTCTTGAGAAAGTTCATTTGGGAATTAATATAATGCTGTAATCTCTGAATCCTCCTTTTCTGACCCTGGAAAATCCCTCTTGCTGGAAGCGCTCGGCCACTCTTGGAAGTGCATTAGCCATAGTTTCTTTCTGGCTCCGTGGATGGATGACTGGTGCCCACGCAGAGCCTGGGACCTAAGATTCCCATGCATAAGAACTGACTTTGGCTAGATGCGTGTTTGATCATTACAAGCTCCCTTCGCCAGCTGTGTGCAGTCATTACTGTTTGAAGAGACGTTTTGCCCTAAATTTAGAACTCGCCTTCTTAGAAATGCAGGATTTGAAAACTACAGCTTGAGGCCAGATGGGGGCTGGAGGAGCTCATGGCGCCTTGCGTCACTCACTCTGCCAAGCCTTCTTGACAGAGATCTTCCCACTTCGCAGGGTCTTCAAGACCCCGGGCCTGCGCACTCCGGCAGCCAGAGAGCGGATCTACAACATCTCCGTGAACGGCAGCCCTCTCGCCGACAGCAGAGAGATCTTCCTCACCGTGCCCGTGGGCGGTGGAGAGGTGAGCGTCTCACAGGGAGGCTGGGCCACCATGCACGGCTCCCTGGGCGTGTCTTTCCTTGGCCCACCACCCACGTCTCACCCCCACAGTCCTCTGCGTTGCATGGATCCTGATGTGCACATTTCTGCAGGACTCAGAACCAGTTTTCTCACCCAGGCTGGAGGCCCAGGCTGGGATCCTTGCCCAGCTCCGTGTTCTGTTTGTTCATCAGCTGACATTTGCCCACCTGCCATGTGGCGGGCCCCAGGTGTAGACGAAAGGATTCCCCAGGTGTAGACGACAGGATTCCCCAGGTGTAGACGACAGCCATTCAGTAGTCGAGATAGGTTCACAGTCAAGTCTGGTGTCACGGGACACGTGCAGTAAGGGAGACACTAAAGGGAGCGCGGAGGAAGGCAACATCACGGTGTGTGCTCTAGGAAGGGGAGCATGAGCTGTCTCCCACTGTGGATAACTTGGAGGGGTTCTGACGCGAGCTGAGCCCAGTTGCCCTGAGCTGGATAGAACAGGCTGTGGACCTCACCTCCCGGGAGGGAAGGAAGGTGTATCTCCGATGTGTCTGCAAGGCATTTCTAAGCTAACAGCCACACCCTTAGTCCCCCGGTGAGCCAGCCACGGGCCAGTGAGAACCACTCATGTTGTTATCTCCTCCGGGCAAACACCTCTCCTAACTGCCTTACCCTCCCCTCATGCCCCCTCTCTGCCCGAAGTGCAGGATATCAAGGGGCCCCCTGGGGCCCTGGGTGCAGAGTCCTGCCCCAGGGGGCTTGGCAGCTGAACGCACTGTGCTCTCCACACAGAGCATGCGATTACTGGCTAGTGACTTGCAGAGGATGGACATCGCGCAGCTGGACCCAGAGGCCTTGGGAAATATCAGGAAACTCTCCGTGAGTCTTGTAACCCTCCCCCACAGGATGCGTCCGCAGCTGGCTTAGTTCAGCTGTACTTAGGATTGTCTTTTCGGCCTGGGCTTCATCCTCAGCACTGTGGTGTCGTCTTTCCCCCAAGGGATTCGAGCTGTCCTACTTCCCTAGCAGCCCTCTGTCCCTGAACTGATGTTGCCTTTCAGTCTGTCCCGGGGTGCCTGCCACAAAAGTTCCACAGCAGAATCAAAACTCTGCTTCATTTGGGCACCTGGCGCCAGCGTGCGAGGGCGTGATGACTGCCAGGAAGGGCAGCTTCCGGGGGCATGGGGCTTGTTCGGGGAGTCCCACAGAACCAAGGCGCGGAACAGCCAGGCCTCTGGAGCGTCCGTGAGAGGAGTTGACAGGGCTCCGTTCTGGTGCGCGGGCTCCTGTAGCATCTGGCTTTGAGGCCCACGCATGACTTCTCTGCCACTCCTTCATCCCTCCCTCTCGGCAGAGAACCTCCTCCACGGGGCTCTGGGTCCGGCTCGTTCTCCTTCAATACCGGCTTGCATACAGCGTCCGGCAGCCACAGTCCCAGCTCTGACTTCGCTGCTCTCATGCCCAGCACTGACTGTCCAGCTTCTTGTTGCCCCTTAAATTCTCAGGAGGGAAATTAAATTGGTTCAGCTTTGGTCAGATGGGCCTCTGTGGTCCTGTCAGCAGCACCCTCTCGAGGGGTGGGTGGGAGCCCTCTGTGCACACATGGCTGCCCCGGGCGCCCCCTTCTGGGGGGGCTGTGTCGGGTACATCCAGGGAACACGGCGCACTGCCGAGGACCACACACACCCAGCCACCCAGACCCAGTGCCGTTCTTCCTCCTGGCTGCACCCATAGCCCTGCTGGCTCATCTGAGCTCTGATCTGACTCCTTTGCTCAGATGAGAAGTGGAGATTCAGAACAGTTCATTAGTTTGTGAAACAGAGAACAGAGGGCTGAGATTCCCTCTGACCTGCCGACCCCAAATCCAGTGTCAGCCGGGGAGACTCATCAATGGCTACCGGGCAAGCATGGCCAGCGCCCTCGTCTCTCAGGGACCTGCCTCTTTCCCTTGCAGAGCCGCCTTGCCCAGATCTGCAGCAGCATACGGACTCACAAATGAGGCTGCTGTTCCAAGAAGCCAAGCTTGACAGGATGGACCTTCAACGGGCGCTTCCGGGACCCTGAGGAGACCTCTTCCCTACAGGCTTGTTGTTTGTCTGAGTGTGAAGTTCCAGAGCAGGGAGTGGTGTTCCTCTGGGAGAATTTGGAAAGCGGGGAGACACACTGCTCCCCCATCGGTTAGATACAGCTTTGCTGTTCACACCTCCCAGCCCAACCGCCTGCTGCATCCACGCAGTCGAAATTTCCTGTCGTTCTCCTGGCAGAATTCTCCTTCCTGCTCTCAGAGCTGCCGCCTTCTGCCTCCTGTAACCCCGCATCCTCTCTGTCCTGCCCTTAACTCCAGTGGAGGTGACGAGAGAGACCCTCATGTTCCCAGGAAGACTGCCTGCTCCCCCTCATCAGAGAGCCCTCTGCGTCTGGCATTTCTGCTCTGTGTCGCTTGAGGCTGGGAGTTTTAGGCTCAGAGAAGGGAGAGCTCTGGGCCATGGGAGGGCAGAACCAGAAAGCTGGAAGGAACCATACAAATGGGGGCAGGACAGCAGAACTGGACGCGTCCCAGCTGTGGCCGCAGCAGAGGCCATCTCCGCCCAGCCCCCATCCCTGCTTTCCGCTGTGGTGCATACTAAATGGGGCTTCGGGATCCTGTACCCGCTGTGCCCAATAGTTTTTTCCAAGCTGACGTGGGGATCCGCAGTTTGTATTGATCCCTTTACCGAAGACCAAAAACTGGTTTGGAGGCAGCTTCCATGTCTGGCACCTCTACCTCTCTAGTTGGTAGGAATTTGGATAAGAGAATTCTAGGGTTTAGCTTAGTCTAGGGTTTTATGTGACCAGCTGCAGGGAAACTGTCTCTGAGTTCTCCGTGGTCAGTGGTCCCTGCCAGGTCCACAGACTGCAGAGAGCACTTCCACTTATGGGGTCATTGGGGGGCAGGTGTACACTGCCTCGTGGCCTCATTCCACGTGTTTGGCCTGTGCTCCAGGCATCGGCTAGTTACTCAGAGTCCACGCCTCCGCCCCGATGAATCATGAGATGTGGTCCAAAAATACAGGAACTGGGAGTTCCCAGCTCAGGCTCCAGGGCCCCGTGTTCTCCTGTGTGGCTCTGTGTTCTACTCCATGTCACTTTGCTCTGTGACCCTTCTAGCAGTTCAGTCCTATTGCAGCTGTATTCCTTTTCAAGTTGTTTTATTCTCCCTTTCCTGAGACTTTCGTGCATATTGTGTTCCTGATTAATGGCATCTTTGAAGCTCTTGTAATTAGGGCTACTGAAAGATACCTGTTTTCAATAAATTGTGGGTTGGTTTGTTTTTAATCGATATTCAGCCTGCCTGTTCTCTCCAAGCTGTGCTACCTGGACTAGAGGCTGTCCGGGAGCTGAATCTCTCCAGGCGGGGGGCTCTGAGCAGCTGCTTTCCTTAGAAGATATGGAAACCTCTCCCGTAGACAGAATCTCTGTGATATCTGAAGAAGGGGCCCTCGCCCCACCATGAAGGCCATAAGTAACCCACCCCAAGTCGGTTCCCCCAACACCTGTGTTCATGAGCAAGAAACCGACACGTGGGAGGACAAAATCTAGGCTAGCTATAGTTTACCTGTAGAGTCAAGCCTTGTCAGCCAGGGACAAAGCAGGGGCACAGGTAATGCCGTGGTTATGCTTCTCACGTCCGAGAGTTCCAGGGCTCTGCAGATCTGCCTGCCTAAAATTCTTCCTGCACTGAAAAGGATCCACATGGACCTAATGGCAGAAGAGAGAAATGGGTCATTATCTAGCCCGGTCATCTGGCACTGACAGTGATGGATGGGGAAGGATCTTGTGGTCAGTGACAGCTTTGGAATAAAGGTGACTCATTTCAAGCGATTTAGTCACCACACCTGAAGCTTATTATACCTTCCTTTATCATCTGGTGCGGGGTCAAGAAGAGCCTGGCATTAAGGAAACACTTAGGACCCAACCTGCTGGACCCAGCGCCGTCCTCACCCTATTTCATTCCACTTGCACCACGGCCTAAATGCACCCAGGTTAGGAAATGTGTAGTGCGTAACAGGTGCCTAATAGATGCCAGTCGTGTGATGAAATTAGAGCAGACTTTCATTCCATACAAGGGGCGGACTTGGCGGGTAGTGAGTTCCCCATCCCAGGATTTAAAGCATGGGCTGAACTATCACAGGGTTGGGATGCTGCAAAGAAAATTTAAATATTACTGCCAGCCCACAAACCAAACAGACATACTTTCGCTGGATTTTGTTTTTTCAAATTAGTTACAATTTAAAAATTGTGAGATTTCACAAAAACGATTGCTAGCCTCCAAAAAATAAGATCTGGTAATGAGATGTCAGCTGGAGCTGAGAGCCGCTTTCCTTAGAGAACCCTCCCGCATTCAAACAACCCCTGCTTGATCACTTCCCTTCGTGACGCGCCTCGCCCCGGTAGACAATTTACTTTGTACCCTCTGCTGTGTGGATGAAGGGAATAAAAGCAGAGTTGCTCTGGGTTGAAGGGAGCACGGGGCCCCGAGTCCTCCCCTTCACCAGGGCACCTGAGGCAGTCGCCAAGAGCCCTAGAGTTCCAATAAACACCAGGTGCATTCTTTGCCCTGCAGGCTTCCTGATCTTTCCAGAAGCCCTACCTGGGGCTTCCTGTTGAAAGAATTCCAAACATACAGCCTTACGAAGAGTTAGGTTCAGTTATTTGTATGAAGAGCTAGTTCTTGGGGTGTGAATGGTAGGACCTCACCTAAGCGTCGCTCATTTGCGGTGTCAGACGCACTTTGCAGCTCCAAGGAACTGCGATCCCCAATCCCACCCATGAGTTTACATGGGATGGAAAACTGTCTCCGTGCCCACACGTGCATACTTTCTGGGAAGGGTTTTCCTTTCTAATTGCACACGTTGACAGCTGTTGACCCGCACCTAAAATACAACGTGACACATGTGCTGAAGGTTTTGCTAGTAGATAACTCCTGAGGCTTCAGAAGTGGGAGGCACTGGAGATGCTAGGAGAGCTCACGGTCCAAACTGGGGTCCCCGTTGAGCTCTGCGCTCCAATTTGCTTTGGCGCCTCCTCCCATCACAGGATGAGGCATTTCCCCAGCCCCTCCCCACCTGCATCACCTCCCCGGTTAAACAACCCCCCCCCCAACTGCAATCTGCACTTGCCTTCTACACTCCGCCATCACCTTTCCCTTAGTTGATCTTGGGGTCTACGTAGTTGGCATCTTCCGATCCTCAGACGATGCCTATGGTAGAGGCCATACCACGCCGTTGGCACCGAGACTGGGAAAGGCCCAGCTCCCCATCTGCAGACTGTCAGGGCCATGTGCCACAGTGTGCCAAGAGCCATCAGGGCGCAGGCAGAGGACACTGTCCAAGGCTACACCCCTTCAAATCAGACACGAAGGTCCTGTGTGTCAACTCTCTTCACCGCGCCCCAGCGGACAGTCGAGGATGAGTGCGGTGGGCAAGGGACGAGAAGGGGCAAGAGGCAGCCCCTCTGGGAGGGAGTGTAAGGTGCTGGCCGCAGGGAAACATTGCGTTTTGGTTTTCTAGTTTTTCTCAACTTCCACGAGCAGCCTTAGTCAACGCATCTTGCTTGGAGCGAGGCTTAAGGTAATGATCATCTGCCCACGAGATGCTGGTAGGCGTCCAGGAGGAACCCCGAGGGGACTAGCTGGGTTCTTTCAAGATGCTGCCAGAAGCGTGAGCCTAGGTGGCAAAGGGCACCAAGACATGGAAAGAGAGGGCTCCATACAGTGAGGAGTTTCACTCGAGTCCCGAGCGGTGTGAAGGGGGCGATGGGAGAAGCTGAGTCCGGAAGCCAGTCCTGCTCAGGAAGGGCAGTGAAGGCCCTACACGGTTCCCGCCAGGGCCCTCCTGCATCTCCCCAGGGACTAGGGCAGGCCGAAGGTCACCGGACCCCCCCAACACCTAGGATTGATCCCTATGGCTGTGCCTTTCGTGCTTTTTACTTCACGGACGCCCCCAGCAGGCAGGGAGGTCTCAACTTGCTAGTGTCTGCTACAGAGCAGGAGCTGGGGGCACCGAACGACCGAACAGCGCATCACACCCCTTCAGCAGCCCTGCTGCCCGGAGATGTTCATTTCAACCCCCTCCGTAGACGGCGCATCTGCCCGCCGCCTTACACGTTGCTAATCCTAACATTCAGGGAGCACTTACTGTGTGTGGGCAGTGGGAAGTGTTGGTGTGGGTCCCCCGTTCCTCGGCTCCATGCCCCCACTGAGGCAGACCTCAGCAGAGCAACACTGCTGACAGCGCCAACTTACTTACTCACTCCCCGCCCCGGGGGAAGAAGCCACTTACTGAAATGGAATAACCTGCTTGAATAGGTGCCACCTGGTTGTCTGCCTGCTGGAAAGCAGGGTGCACACGGGTTTGCTCCCCCACCCTGCAGGACATTGATCTGCAAAGCAGCCCGTGCACAGGCGGCATGCCGCCTCCTGGCTCCACCTGGGACTGGGAGGGTCTAATGCAGGGAAAGCCACGGTGTCCTGATACAGCACAACTCATTTATCGAAGCTGTACGTTTCACACACGTGAACGTCTCTGAGGTTGGGACGCGTCTTCCAACCAGATGGCATGACGCAGTTGAATCGGCTGTGATGTTTTCTCAGTAGTACGTCTCGCGCTCAACGGCATCTTAGACTCCAAGGAACATGGTAAGCAACATTCTCCAGCCAGTCTCATCAAGGAGCAGGTACCTTGTGCCCTGTCTGTCCCCGGGAACGGTGCTCAGTTGGTTCTGAGCCCAGGAACGGAAGAAAGGGGTGTTATTTGTCGCCACCCCGCCACCCCAGTCCCAAGCACTCCCCCTGGCCTAAGCAAATAAAGAAGACACCTTCTCCAAGCTGTGAACACGAACAGCCCGGTCCAGGGAGAGCGGAAGCACCTGCAAGCCGGAAAAGGTGAGGGCTCCTGTGGTGCGTGCGTGTGTGTGTGTGTGTGTGCGCGTACGTGCGCGTGCAGGCCCACGTGTGAGCAGTCAGGGGGCGCGCCGGCATTCAGCCCACCTCCCCGCTCTGCCCTGATCACTGACGTATCCCACCCTCCTTCCCTTGCCACTCACCCCAAAAGATTCCCACCCTCCAACCCTTGTTCCTCTCCCCCAGCTTCCAACCCCCACCCCTGGATTGAGGCCACTGTTAGGGGTTGAATGACGTCCCCTCAAAATTCATGTGCAGAAGTCCTAACCCCGGTACCTCAGAAAGTGACTATTTGGAGAAGGGGTCTTTACAGGGGTCATCAAGTTCAAGGGAGGTCCCTCGGGTGGGCCAGTCTGGTGTGCTTCTGAAAGGGGAAGTCTGGACGTGGAAGGCGGGGCGAAGACACAGGGAGAAGCCGGCCGGCCGAGAGCCCAGCAGAGAGGCCTGGGCCCGATCCTTCTCTAAGCCCTCGGGAGTCCCCAACGCCTGGCTCTCTGACTTCTAGCCCCGGGGACTGTGGGATGGCGAGCTCTGTGGTGCGAGCCCCAGGAAGCAGCACAGCCGCGGATAACAGCGCCTGACAGCCGCTCGCACCCCCTCTGCTCACGTGGCTTCTCCGCATTTCACATCCACACTCATTGCTCCTTCGCCTGGATGGCTGACTGCTTCCTGGCTTCTCTCCACTGCTCCCCTCGGGCTCTGTCTCCTACTCTTCCTCACCCGCTGTCTCCCAGTGGCAGACTGCCCCAGAGCTCCCTCTGCTCCCCGGGCTAGCCCAGGGCGACCTCCTTCTCACTGTCGCTTCACTACCCCCCTGCCCCAAGAGCCAGGGCCCTCAGAGCTGCGTCTCTAGCTGGTGTCTGTGCCACGTTCCAGACCCAGCACCCACCCATCTGCTCTGTAGAAGGTTTACCACCTTCTAAGAAGGTGACCTCCTTCTCTCCGCTCCCAGGCCACCCTCCCTAGACTAGGAGATCTTTCATGGCACGGGCTGTTCAGTTCATGTCTACACAGAGAGACCTCAGACACACACTCGGGAGACACCCCAGGGCAGGTGGGGGATGGTGGAAACCTCCCACATACGATCTTGATGGGTAAGCAATTGTCACTGAAAGAGATACCATATCACAGACAAGTGTTTATTACTTTGTCCTGCATATAGAACCCATGAAATATAAAAACATCTCCAGAATTAGCCAAAGGAACCACCCCCTGCCACCAGCCCCTTCCCTCCCTGGATGCGCTCAGATGGGGGAGCCGGAGGGTTGCAGGCCACATCCCTCTGTCCAGTGAACAAGTTCCATATAAAAATAGATCTGTAGAGGGCTCCCAGAGAGCCATCAGCCCGCATCCGTGCAGGGCAGAGGTCTGGGACCCCTCAGGATTATGGGACCTCACTCCTCCGTGGAGGGGAGGTCTACCCTGGACACCGAAGTCCTGCCAACACAGCCAGGGGGCCCCTCTGCAGAACAGCCGGGGGAGGGGGAGGGGGTTTGGCCTTTAGAGCATAACTGATGTAGCTGGAGATAGGGACGAGGCTCCCTCCACCCAAGACTGGACACGGGTCCTCACGTCCTTTCCGAGCTTGGATGGGGGAGGGGCGAGTCTGCAGGGCGGCTGCCAAGGGACCCTCCAGGCCTGTCCAAGGTGGAAGCCGTAGCTCAAGCTGCCCCATACCCTCCAAGTCCCTGACTGGGGCAGCTGCCTAGGAGGTGGGGAGCAGAGCGAGGGGCTCCAAGGAGAGAAGAGCTGCTGCTGGCAGGGTGAGGCAAAGGCACTGATGTGAGGCACTATCCCCCACCATGGGCGCTCCCCAAAACTGCGCTGCATTTCCAGCCTCCAGGCTCCTTCTCGTGACAGCCCCTCAGCTTGGATGCCTCTTACCCTAGGCCGTCCATCTTGGCCTATGCAAAATTCCATCCCCCCAGGGCAGACGCCCCCCACCCCCACCTGCAAAGCCTTGTTCAACTTATGCATCAGCCTCTCAGCCAAGAAGCCTTTCCAGACACACCTCCATAGACGCAAATCACAAGTGTCCATCTGCCCTCAGGCCCACCGGCCCACAGACCCCGAGGTCTCCTGTGGGGCCCAGGGCACCTTTGGAACGCACCTCTGTTGTACTTCTCAGTGCCTGAGCTTGTCTCCCCACCTAGGCTGAGCCCTCCACGGGCCAGCTCCATGTTCCATTCACCCCCTTCTTCTCCCCTTGGCTCCTCCTTCCCACCCACCCCACCCCACCCCCACACAGCCAAGCCCAGAGTGGGCCTATGTCAGGGGTGACCTAGACGAATGCAGCCCCAGGAATCCTGTCCAGACCCAGCTGCCTTCCTGCCGTGGCCTCTCGATCACCACTGCCTCTGGGAAGCCCTTCTGGATAAGGGACTCAAGTTAGCTCAGTGTGGCCACTCTTGCCAGAGCCCCACAGAAGCCAGAGGGAGAAGGTGCTCCCCAGGAGGCTGAAGGGTGCCCAGGAGACAGCACTCGCAAGAGGCGGTCACCTCAGAGTACCCTCGGGATTCCTCGGGGAAGAGTGTTGGTATCACAAGGTAGGACCAGGCACTCTCTCTCCTTGGACTGGGAGTTGAGGGCATGGGTTCCAACCCCAGCCCTGGCCCTGACTCCTCCACCAGCCTCCGACTTTCCTCTCTGCACAGTGTGGCTCAGAGCCTGTCAGAGAGAGAAGGTCCACACCCGACGATCTCTTCACCATCCCCTGAGGCAGGAGAGCAAAGCTCACGGGTCCTCCGGGGAGAAAACATCTCATCTCATGCTCTTCTAGACGTCCTGGCCAGCGAACTTAGAAAAGGAATGCAAAGGGGAGGCCTAGCTGGGCCTCAGGGGAGCACCAGGACCTTGATGGCCTAGCCAGGGCCCTCACCCTCACCCTGAACTCTCAGCCCAAGGGCAGGGGAAGCTGAAATCGGCTCCTGAGTCTGGGGCCCTTGGGGTCCAGCACCGGAGCTCAGCACCACCTTCGCTGCCTGGGCCTCAGGACCAGTGTGCAGACGGGGCCGAGCCCAAGTGCAGGGAGCTGAGGCCCTTGCCTCTCCAGGCCCTTCAGGGTGGGCTGCCAAGCAGCTGTGGCCCCTGCCGGGTCTCATGGGAGCTTATTAGGGACCCATGCTGCCAACTGGCCAATAGGCCTGTGGGAAAAGGGGGCACCCACTGGGGTAGGCCCCAGGCCCCAGTGGGTGCGGAAGACAGAAAAACATGAACCAGGTGATTTAAAGCTACGTCTTCCCTCTCGGTCCTGCCCACCGTGGTCTCTGGAACCCTGCATTGCCTCCTGCTCTTATCGCAGGGGTTCTCCCCAGGGATTTAAACCCTCTGGCCAAGGGGACTGAGTCAGCCAAGGTGTTCAGACTGGGAAAAATGGGAGGAGTAGGCAGTGAGATGAGGGGAACTGTGGTCCCAAACAAGCCCTGGGCCCGAGCACAGGGAGAGGGCGCTCCCTTCTACCCCGCAGGGGTGCCGCGTGCCAGGGTCCCTGTGAGGCCTGCGGTCCTGGCCTGGAAGGACGGCGCGGCTCACACCTGCACCCCCTGGCCTTGGAGCTGGAGCACGCGTGCCCGCAGGGCGCCGATCCCACTGAGGAGGGCCTCTCGATGTTCCGCCGACGAGATGCCCAGGCTCACCAGGTCCCTGAAAGAAGGGCTGGTCACACCCAGCTGGCTCGAACCCTCTTCTGCTTTCCCTCCCTCCGTCGGGACAGGGGAGGGCCCAGAACTAGGACCGGCCCGGGCCTCCCACACAGGTGTCTCTGACTCACTGGGCGGCCATGGCGGCCACGGCCTCCAGGCTCCCGTAACCACCGGCGGTGAAGCTGTCCTTGTAGCGGCCCAGGTCCAGGGCCTCCAGCCACGCGCCCACGGAGCCGAAGGACGGAAAGGTGGAGAAGGCACGGTCCGCCAGGGGGGTGGGAGGCCTGGGGAGCAAAGGAGCTGTGGTCAGTCGACAGCAGGGTTCTGGTGCCCAGACCCGGTCAGTCTCCTGAGGAGAGGCCAGCGGAGAAAGGACAGGAGAAGGGGACGGCGACCGAGCCCCAGAGCAGACCTGGCTCCACGGCGTGCGAGGCATCATCAGAGCGGGTGTGGGTTTTGAGATACCCAGGCAGGTAGGTGGAGAGTGGGGTGCACCCGAGCCAGCTACAGCTACTGGGAGTATCTGGAACAGTCTGTGGGTTGGACATACCTAGCACGGTTTGGGAGGTGACCCATGTTATATTCGGGACAACTCATACTCATTTCATTTATTTTAATTATTGCAACTACAAAGCTGTTGGAACTATTTCCACATGTATTCACCCAGTCAGTGGTCATTGTACTGAGACACGTGAGGCAAAACCCAGGACAAGGAGAGTGACTAAGATGGCTGACAATGTCCCTGTGTCTGAGGCAGGCGGAGTACCAGATCTATCTACAGCAACCAGGTGAGCAGTCCTACCTGGACTGGTAGCGTAGACAGGTAGGATGGGACAGGTGGGGTGGGACAGGAGGGGTGGGACAGGTGGGGTGGACAGGTGGGGTGGGATAGGTAGGATGGGACAGGTGGGGTGGACAGGTGGGGTGGGATAGGTAGGATGGGACAGGTGGGGTGGACAGGTGGGGTGGATCTATCTACAGCAACCAGGTGAGCAGTCCTACCTGGACTGGTAGCGTAGACAGGTAGGATGGGACAGGTGGGGTGGGACAGGAGGGGTGGGACAGGTGGGGTGGACAGGTGGGGTGGGATAGGTAGGATGGGACAGGTGGGGTGGACAGGTGGGGTGGGATAGGTAGGATGGGACAGGTGGGGTGGACAGGTGGGGTGGGACAGGTGGGGTGGGATAGGTAGGATGGGACAGGTGGGGTGGACAGGTGGGGTGGGATAGNGAACAGGTAGGATGGGACAGGTGGGGTGGGACAGGTGGGGTAGAACAGGTAGGATGGGACAGGTGGGGTGGGCAGGTGGGGTGGGACAGGTAGGGTGGGATGGGACAGGTGGGATGGGACAGGTGGAGTAGGACAGGTGGGGTGGACAGGTAGGATGGGACAGGTGGGATGGGACAGGTGGAGTAGGACAGGTGGGGTGGACAGGTAGGATGGGACAGGTGGGATGGGACAGGTGGGGTAGGACAGGTGGGGTGGGACAGGTGGGATGGGACAGGTGGGGTGGACAGGTAGGATGGGACAGGTGGGATGGGACAGGTGGGGTGGACAGGTAGGATGGGACAGGTGGGATGGGACAGGTGGGGTGGGACAGGTGGGATGGGACAGGTGGGGTGGGACAGGTGGGGTGGACAGGTAGGATGGGACAGGTGGGATGGGACAGGTGGGTTAGGACAGGTGGGGTGGACAGGTGGGATGGGACAGGTGGGTAGGACAGGTGGGGTGGACAGGTAGGATGGGACAGGTGGGATGGGACAGGTGGGGTGGACAGGTAGGATGGGACAGGTGGGATGGGATAGGTGGAGTAGGACAGGTGGGATGGGACAGGTGGGGTGGGACAGGTGGGGCTCAGCCATGTGGGGCTCTGCCATGTGGGGAGGCCACTCGGTGAGGTGAGAGATCAGCTGTATCTGGTGGTTGGGGATAGACGGGAGTGTACCTGGGACAAATGAGGCGTCAGTTGTACCTGGGAGAGGTGGTCGTGGCACACTTTGAGGGTTCTGGGTCCTGCACCATCTTGCTCAGGATGCTGTGAATCTGGGAGAACCTGGGCCGCTCACTTGGGTCCTTCTGCCAGCAGTCAAGCATCAGCCGGTGTAGGGGGAAGGGGCAGTTCCTGGGGGGCGGCAGCCGGAAGCCATCCTCCACTGCCTTGATTACCTGGGCCATGGAGGTGAGGGGCAGACGGGAAGCTTTAAGTCACTCCAACACATGCACACATCCCAGCCCAGGAAGACTCAGGGTGGCCAGGCAGGACCGGAAGCAAGTAGACAGTGAAGAGGGGCCTAGGGCTAAGAGGTCAAGGGTCAATGGGCAGAGGTCAGGGAGTCGGGGCTCGGGGTCACTCACGTCTTGGCCAGACATGTCCCAGTAGGGCCGCTCCCCAAAGGCCATCACCTCCCACATGACAACACCAAAGCTCCACACATCACTGGCCGAGCTGAAGTGTCCGAACTGAAGCGTCTCAGGCGCGGCCCACAGTGCGGGGCTGCGGCCGCTCTGCGGGCAGGCAAGCAGGTCAGGGGCAGGAAGGGACTGGTCCAAGTATACCCAGGGTTCCCCACCCCGCAGAGCCCCAGATCCAGCCCCACCTGCCATCCTCCCAGCTGCACGTCTGGGGAAGGCACATAATGACGCCCACACCGGCATTTATTTGGGGCCAAGTGGGGGGGTAGGGGCGGGGCTGTAGGGAGTGTGGCCCTGACACGGCAGGGAAGTGGGCGAAAGTGGGGGATGGGGACCCCCGGGACTGGGGTGAAGGCAGGGCTTCCAGAAATGGGGGAAGGCCTGGGGGGCAGAGGTGGGTGGGGGAAGTAGGGGGTCTTGGGACGGACAAGTGCGGTCTGATGGGCCGGCGTGCCTGGGAGAAGGGAATCCTCACCATGGTGGTGTAGACAGCCTCTGCTCGGTCCCGGGGGCCCCGCCCAAAGCCAGAGATCTTGCAGATAAGGCCACTGCTGACCAGCACGCGGCGGGCTGCCAGGCCCCGGTGAACGTAGCCCATTTCCGATAGATACTTCATGGCTGACGCCAGCCCGGGCAGCAGCCCCAACAGCTGCCCGGCCGCCAGCTGGCCTTCATGCCGCTGTGGGAAGAACATGCGGTTCCCTGGGGCTGTGGGACCCCAGGGAAGTCACCTGGCCCTCTCTGGGTTTGCCCCGGGACCCACCAGGTGGGCCTGGCCAGTGGGCTCCTTTTTAGGGAATGATGGCAAGTGCAAGTCCCACCAAAGAGAAGAGTGAGGGACAAAGACTAACAGGGTCAGCGGTACCCCTGGGACGCAGGCCACTCACCCGCAGGAAGCCGTCCAGGGCCCCGTGGCTCATGTACTCAGTGACAATCATCAAGGTGCTGCCTGTGCCCGGGATGGGGGACACACACGCTAAGTTGCTTGCTCCCCTCTGCATGAACACATGCCCCCCCCCCGCCCCCGGACCCCAGCCTGGGCCAGGACGGCAGAAACAACTTTCCCCAGCCCAGCCACCCTCCTGCAAGGCCCAGGACCCTCCATGCCAAAGAACAAAAGAGGGGGCATCTGGAGGAGGACAAAGGCCAAGGTCTAGGAGCTGCAATAAGTCTGCTAAGAAAGATCACCCAAGGTCCCAGCGACCCACCCCTGACAGTGTCACTACAGGTCAAAAAGGTCATTCAAGGTCGGAAGGGCCTCCCTGAGTCAGTGAAGGAAAAGCTGAGGCCTTCTCCCCATACTGGGCCATTCAGGGGCTCCCTCCCACGGCTGGAGGAAGGGGCTGGAGGCCTAAGAGCTCCCCACCTCCCACCCTGTTTCCACCCCCATACTTGCGGAACATGCAGCCCTACCTCGGGTGACGACACCTTCTAGCCTCACGACGTGGCTGTGGTCGAACTGGCCCAGCGTGAGGGCCTCAGCCAGGAAGCTGAGCCTCTGAGAGTCGGAGCAGCCATCCCTCAATGTGTGCACGGCCACGGGGAGCTCCTGGCGGCCCGGGAGCTGCAGGCAGCCGAAGGACAGCTCCCCGAACCGCCCTGTGAGGAGAGGGCACCTCAGACAGTCCCCTGGAGGTCACCCCCTGGCCAACCCAGGCAGGGTGAGCAGTGGAGAAAGCAGCTTCTGGGTCACAGGCTGTTCCTGGCCTAGGGCTCAGGGCTCCTGAGTTCAAATCACGGTAAACTGAGAACCCTCAGTGTGACGTGGGCTTCGCAGTCCCCACCTCACTCCCCATGAGGCAGCGATCGTGCCCATTTTACAGACAAGGAACGAGTTCAGAGCAAGAGGCACATGCCCTTGGGTACACAGCTGCTCAGCGGTAGAGGCAGGACTAGAACTCTGGTGTGTCTGGTCCCCAAGTTTATGAATGCTCCTCCCCACCCCCCATGAAGGCCTGGGAAGACACTGCCGCCAGGGGCAGTCTGCAGAGGCCAGCCAGCAAAGGGCTGGTGTGGGGCGGTCTCAGTGACCATGGGGACGGGGAGAGGGTACGAAGGCAGGACCACAGACCCCTCTGCCATCCCCCTCCCTGGAACCTGGTGGGTAGAGGTCCCGTTTGGTGTGGAGCTGGGGCCTCCCGGGCAGGCCGGGACTGGGGTGAAGGCAGGGCTTCCAGAAATGGGGGAAGGCCTGGGGGGCAGAGGTGGGTGGGGGAAGTAGGGGGCTCTTGGGACGGACAAGGCTTCCTGGGTGCCCAGCTTGCCTGCTCCAAGGCTTTTCTCCAGTGTGACGGTTTTCGCATCCAGCTCCTTGGCAAACAGATGAACAGCCTGCAGCGGGTCCCCGCAGCTCTGGGGGTCTAAGAATGTGCGGCGTGTCGGGACTTTGACTAGAATGCAGGGAGAGACAGAGATGGGCCAGAGGAAGGGGTTCCGGGGCCCAGGCTGGGGGAGTTATGAAGGGCAGTGTGGAAGAGGGTTAAGGAGGGGCCCGGCGACAACTCACAGTGGAAATACAGCTCCTCCTCGTCGTGGGCGTCCTGACCTCCTTTGCCATAGGGGCAGGGCCTGGGGAGGTGTGGAGTCATTCTTTGAGCTAGGCAGCCACGGCCTCCCCTCCCACTAGACCCAGCGCCGGAGCTCCTTATCCCTTCAAAACCACTAAGACCTGTGCCCTAGGGGAGGGACCTTCTTGCGCTGCTTTGAAAGCCCCTCCCCACAGCCGACACATAACCCTAGCCCCAGACCTAACCCCTCATCCCCACCCACATTACTAATTATTTTCACTCTGAGCCACAACGCACATTCTTGCAACTCCAGAGGCACCCAGATCCATACCCCTGACTTCGAACCCAAGCTGCCCGCCTGCCTTACAGGTGAGCAAATCAGGAGGCCCCTACTGTCAGGGGCAGCTTCGGTCTGGCCAGGAAAACAAGCACGGAGCGTGCATTGCAAGCCCACTCACAGGTCCAAGCAGAGGAGAAGGGCACACATAGCAGATGGGCCTGAGCCTTCCCAGGCCAGCAAGGGTCGTTTCCTGAGGCAGAGGTGGCCCTGGGCCGAAGGACTGCGTCACTACCAACAGAGCCCCCGACTGGCATTAGGGGCCCGAGGCAGGGCCCTGCTGGCCCAGAGGAGAGCCCCGGGGCTGCTGAGCAGGTGAGCGTCAGGACTCAACCCGGTTGTTGCCCCCGCGGGAGCGCGCGGTGGCTCCGTGGCCGCTCGGGCTACAGGGGGAGCATGGACCTGGAGAAAAGCGAGAGGACTCAAGGGACATTTAGGTGACGGGGCCACAGGGCTCTGAGACTGCTAAGGCATAAAGGAGCGGGGACAAGGCGGGAACAACTTCCGGGGTTCTGCATTGCCCAGCCGTTGGTGGCGATGCCATTTAGCAGCCCGGGGAGAGGAAAAGCTGGCGCTGAGCCGGTGGAAGTCTGCAGAGCCCACGGGGTAAGCAGGGAGGGGCGCGGAGTGGGGAGTTAGAAATGAATGGGGGTGGGGGGTGGAGGAGAGGTCTGCGCTGGAAATACAAGTGCGGGAGCTGTGAGCATGGTCCGGGGAAGAGGCCAGAGCCTGGGAAGTGGGGCTGTGGACAAGTCTGAGGACCCCGACATTTAGAGACCGGGTAGAGGAGAAAGAGGCCAGGGAGGAGGTCACGAAAGAACCGCCAGCCAAGTCAAAGGGAAACAGAAGGGAAATCGGGGGTGGCCGTATCACAGGAAGGCAGGAAAGAAAGAGTGGGGCAGGGGAGAGAGATGGCGTGGAAGCAGTGAAGGGGACGTTCCCCACGGATGGGAAAGGGGGTGAAGTGGTCATGATGGTGGTGAGCAGCACGGGCTCTGGAACCTCACGCAGGGACTGGCTTCATAGCTGCAGGACTGGGTGGGCTCAGATTTCTCTTTAATGAAATCGGGATAAAGACAGCCCCGCCCGATACAGCGCGGTTGCACAGAGCTTACTACGCACTCACTAAAGGTCAGCGGTTACCTGGGGCCGAGGGGGACATTAGAACTAGTAGGGTTCCTGAGATGGTGAGAAGGGGCGGGGTTCGGAACACAGCAGGAAGGACTAGGAGGAAGGCACCTCGTCTAGAGCAGAGGGAGGGAGAGGATGGGTGCAGAGACAGGCAGGTGTGCAGACTTGGGGATGAGGACCCATGGGGGGGGCAATGATGCCGTGAAGGAGCAGGTGCAACAGATGTGGCCGAGGGGGCAAGCTGTAAGGACAGGGCTCCTGCGGGGCGTAAGTGGAAGAGCTGGACAGAGTGTCTGCGGTGATGGCCAGGTCCATGGCAGGATATGGGAGAGGGAGGCAGAGGTGAAACGGAAGAGAAGGTCCTTGGGAATGAGGAAGTCAAAGAACCGAGGAGCCAAGGGGTGCAACAGGTTATCCAAGGGCCCCTGAGGTCAGCCAGAGTGGCGACAGGACTTCCATGGACGAGGGGAACATCCAGGAAAGGTGGCTGGAGAGGAAGAGGACAAGGCCAAGTGGATGGAGGAGTGGCAGAGAAACCGAGAAGCTTCCACAGGACAACACCCTCTGGTGAGAAGTGGGATGAGCCAGGATGGGGTGGGGAGGGGAAGCGGAGGGGAGGAGACCCTGCAGAGGTCAGTAGTACTGCAGAGACGCAGAGAGAGGCCAGCCTGTGAGGCTGGCTGGACATGCCATCGGCACCTGACCGGCAGATTCTCCCCGTTTCCATGCCATTGGATTTTGAGCAGGTTTTGAGACCGACTCCCCACTTACTCTGCCTGCCCTAGTGCCTCTGTCTCCGAGGTGCTCCTGGGTAGCTACTCCTGTCCTGCACAGCCCCTGCTCAGAGGGGCGCTCTTCATACCCCTCTCTCCCGGTTCCTCTGCCTGCCTCTCTGAGCCCCAGCCAGGACAAGAGGCTCTCAGCTTCTGTCCATTCCTGCTTTCCCAACAGGACCAACATGGGTGTCTAAGCCCCAGAAAGGAGCTCACTACTCCTGTCCTGCCTCCTGACTGTCCTGGCTCAGGCACAGGGGCTCCCAGACCCCCAGGTCAAGGCTCTCCCCTCCTCAGTCACTTTCAGGGCTTCATTCAAGGCCAAGCAAACAGTGCCCTGCGAATGCTCATGGTCCCTCCTGCCGACAGGCAGTTCAAGGATGCGGAGATGTGCTGGGATGCGCCGCCCCCCCCCCAGCAGCCATCGCTCTCCTCTGTTCCCCCCGCCCCAGCCCATCACATGCAGACTTTCCACCCTTCAAGTCTGCTGACCTCAGCCCCAGACCGGTACCTCCGCGTGCAGCAGAGGGCGGCCCTGGGGAGAAGGCGAAAACACATGGTGGTAGGTTTCTGCTGCGTGCAAAAGGACTGGGATCTTCTCTGAACCAAACTCAAGCTCCACACCCTTCCTCCTCCTCCCATCCCCTTTCTCTGCCCACTCTCCCGCAAGCTTCCTCCTGCTGGGAGAAGGGGAGGGGAGTTCTGGTGAATGAGTTCCCCTCCCTGTCCTCCCCCTTCCCACACACAATTTCTGCCTTTCTTCCCTTTGCCTGTGTTCAAGGGCCTCAAGATCCCTTGCGGGAAGGGGCTGGGGGCCTCGGAGCGCCTCCAGAGAATCCTAATCACACTGGAGCAGCCGGAGCTTGATTCCATCCTCAGTGATGCCTTCTGACATTTAATGAGTTAAGGAGCTAAATCCCCTTCATCCCGGAGCGGCAGAGCAAGCGGCAGGGCTGGCTGCTGCAGGAGCAGCAGGCGGGGGGAGGGGCCGCGCCGGCCCTGCCGGCATCTACACAGCACTGGGCTTGCCTGCGCAAATCCGCATGTGTGCCCGTGCAGGTACAGAGAGAGGGGCCGTGAGCACACGTGAGTGTGCACAGGGACGCGACCCACCAGGAGTCAGCCAGGCGGGGACCAGCCACCTACCTCCTCCACATGGCCAGCACGCTCATCACAGAGCCCAGGACGAGGAGGGCTGAGACGGTCACCACGGTGACGACGACCGCAGGGTTGTGGTCCCTGGACCCTGAGGCAGCTGGGGGTAAACCAGGAGGTTGAGGCAGGCAGAAGGCCAGGCTCCTGGGGCAGCCCCAGTGGAGACTCCTGCCCCGCCCCCACAGCAGAGGGACCACAGTGGCGCCCGGAGCTTCCCCTCCTCTCCCGGGCCGGCACCGCCACTGCAGTCCAGCTCTGCAGGAGAGGCCCCTGGGGTCCAGACAGGCAGGCCTGGGCCTCCCTTTCCACCTTTCGGATGGGCCCTAACTTAACATAGCTCTGCAGGGGGAATGGCCTCTCTCCTGAGCTCCCCGGCCCCGTCCAGACCGTCCGCCGGCAATTACAGGAAGGTAACATTTCATGCACACTTACTCCATTCAAGATCCTGTACCACGTGCCTTCACTAAATGACCCTGTGTCATTGTCACAACCAGCCAGTAAAGTGGTGGTGTCTCCACTTCATAGCCGAGGAGACTGACATTGAGAAAAGTTGTGCAATTTGCCCACGGTCCCACGACTCATAAATGGTGAACCTAAGATTTGAACCTGATTCCAAAAGTCTCTACTGTGAATGATTTCCCCAAGAGAGGGGTCTAGAGGACCCCAAGCTCCCAACCCCATCTAGCCATCCCTCCCTCCATCCATCCCTCCATCCAACATTCGTGACTGGCTAGCACCAGCACTTAGAAGACAGCGATGAATGAGCCAGAATCCCTGCCCTGGAGGAGTGTACCGACCAGCCGCAGAGACGGAAACCAAATTCCCAAGTGTAGAATGAAAACAGAAACAGAGAGCTGAGCAGAGACACGCTCATTCCTTCCTAAAGCCAGTAAGGAAGGCTTCGCAGGAGAGGGGCGGCATCTGCACCAGGCCTGGGAGATCGGAAAGATTTTGGTGCTGCTTGGGCGCACAGGCTGGGTCTGGAAAATGGCAAGCCATCTGGTGGGGCTGGGGAAACAGACCGCGTGGGGGCCGAGAGGGGCCAGATGTGAAGCTGGACGGTGGGAGGAAAAAGGGAACGGGGGTGGGGGGGAGGAGACAGCACCTAAAGGGCCTGGCAAGCCAGGCCAAGGAGGAGGGACTTCATCCTGAGGGTGACAGGGAGCCAGACAGCAATGGATGGAGTTCCTGCCTCAGGGGAAAGGGACAAAGGTATCTGCTGGGTCGGAAGCGGGGATGGACAGGAGGTGCCTGGGAGAGGGGAAGATGTTTGGGAAAACTATCAAGAATGGGGCGCCTGGGTGGCTCAGTCGTTAAGCGTCTGCCTTCAGCTCAGGGCATGATCCCGGCGTTATGGGATCAAGCCCCACATCAGGCTCCTCCGCTATGAGCCTGCTTCTTCCTCTCCCACTCCCCCTGCTTGTGTTCCCTCTCTCGCTGGCTGTTTCTATCTCTGTCAAATAAATAAAATCTTAAAAAAAAAAAAAAAAGAATGGGGGAGATGCCGCACAGCCCTGGAGACTCAGTTGAGATTAGATGAGGCGTGGGACACATGACTCAGGCCAGCTCCGGGCTCCAGGCTCTGGGACAAGCAGGGCAGGTGCAGCGCAGTGTCCAGGAAGTGAGGGCCAACACGGCTGGGAGCATTTCTCCTGGCTGAGGTGCTATGGGCCCAGGAGGGGCTCACAGCCTGTGAGAGGAGGTTGGATCCCCAGGGCTGTTAGGAGAATGTCACAGTCAAGTGACAAGGGACAGAGGAGGAAGAGAGAGTTAGAGGCCAAGAAGGCCAAGGTCAATGAGGGGATTTTAGAGCCCATGGTTCCAGAGGTGGGGACAGGATCCAGGGTCTGGCTGGGGCAGAGGTGGGTGGAGTTGCCAAGAACTGTCTGAAATGAGGTGTCCGTGTGGACACAGAAATAGGACGGTTGTGGCAGGTGGCCTCCAAGATGTGCCCCCTGGATTCCCCACCTCCTGGTATTCAGTCCCCTTGAGAGTGGGTTTGACACAGTGACTTGTTTCTAATGAAGATAATACAGCCAAAGGGATGGGATGTCACCTCCAAGATGAGGTGACAAGGGACTGTGGCTTGTCTTCGGCACTCTCTCTCTCTATCTCACTCGCAGTCCCTGCAAGAATCAGGTTGCCGTGTGATGAGGAGCTCTAGGGAGAAGCCCAAGGGGCGGAGAACTGCATGTCTCCACAAAGAGCCAGCGAGAACCTGAGCCTTGAGACGACCACAGCCGTGAGGGACCCCGAGCCCGCAGCACCGAGTTAAGCTGCACCCAGATGCCTGACCCACAAAAATCATGAGAGAACAAATGCTGGCTGTTTGCAGCTACTCGCGTTGGGGTAGTTTGTTACACAGCAGTGGGTAGCTGATACGGGGCTAAAGGGGTGTCCTTCATCGTGCTCCCGAGTTAAGGTCACAGCTCACTGGAAGAAGTGCTCTGCAGACTGGGAGACCTATTCTCCCAGAGCCTGGGCCACGGCAAAGGAGGCCGGGGGTCCGAGCAGGGTCTACTCACCGAGGAGCACCAACTGAATGGAAATCATCGGCCCATTTCAGCTAACAGCCCCCAGCTCCCGCCCCCACCACACTCACTCCGGCCAAACCTGTGAGCCTTTGTGCGGATGGATTCGTCCAGCCCCAAAGCCTTCCCTGCCCATCTCCACACATTCACACGCTCCCCAGCTTTCAAGACAGAGCTCTAATCTCCTCCTGCCAGTACCTGGCCGAGGTCTGGCACAGACAGGCGTTCGAGCAAGAAGTGCTGTCTCTCTCCCCAGAACCCAAACTCCCTCAACATTTTATCTCCACCTCCCTTTGGGCTCAGAGCTTTTCCTATCTTGGATTAGACTCATGTAGCAGGTTGGAAAGAATTATTATCTTGACAGCTGGTGTCAGAATGCCTCTTAGGGGGAATTGCCTTTGTCCAGGAAAATACTTTCGTGAACTGCTCGGGGTAGATAGAGGTGAGACCCTGAGGGCAGGGTTAGCAGCAGGCAAAACCACCAAAGCCACAGCTAAGCTCCTCATCTCTCATCATGAAAGGGAATTTGGGGGTGGGTGCGGAGAAGAGGAACCAGGGGAGGGAGGTGAAGGGAGGAAGCGGGTAGCATAATACCACGGGGGAGAAGCCAGAGCCGGTTCAGAATCAAGGTATCTGACGATGGGCTTTTGTTTTGTTGTGTTGTTCTGTCTTGATAACAGCTATATTGGAGAAATGGTTCCCAGACCATACAATCCCCCCACTGAACAGGCACAACTCTCGCTATGTTTTGTTTAGTTTATTGCTGCAGTGAGACCCTTTTGTGTCCCCAGCCTTCAGTGAAGTGTGCTTCTCATTCTAAGACCGAGTGGGGAAAGGGACGGCATCCCACGTTTGAGTCCGTATCACGGCAGAGAGAAAGAAGCAGAATGGGAAAGAATCTAGCCGCCGGAGCAAGAAGTGACCATGAGATTAAAACTCTTCCCAAGAAAAATAGCAAGAATCTTGGAGAGGGCACAGGATGTTTCTACAAGACACAGGAGGTCCTGGGAGGCTGGGAGACGCCAGCTGAGACGTGGCTTATAGCTGTTCGTGAGCCCCTCCCCTGTGAGCTCCCCCAGGACAAGGCCCCCCATTTAATTCATGTCACTGAATAGGCCCTCGTCGGTGGATTCCAAATTCATGAATTATTTAGGTTGTAATTAAACTGTTCTGCAGGCTCCCTTAATTGCACGGATAACACCCCCTTCCCAGTTGGTCTCCCCACCCTAGCCCCCCCCCCACACGCATCACTTACCCTCCCCTGGGGTCTGTACTTCAATGGAGGGATTGAAGCTCTGGGTCTCCCAGGAGGGTCCCGGGGAAGCCGCCCGGATCTGAAAGACGTAGCGGGTAGCCGGCTTCAGGTTGGTGACAGTGACCGCAGGTGCCCCTGTCTTCACCGTGGAGTAAGTCTCCTCACTCTGACCCTGAGGAAGGACCAAGAAGTGAGGCCCAGAGCCAGGGCCAGACCCGCGCTCGTTGGAGAATGACGGGGGCAAGGAGTAGGGGGGTGGAGAAGTGTCCTGAGGCGAGCATGGACCGGGTGGGAGAACCTGACTCTGACAGTCTAGGGAGGGCTCCGCAGGCTTCTTCCACAGGCTCTCCAACCCCTCTCTGCACCCAAGTTCCCACCTACACTCAGCGGAACTTGTGGCTGAGAACAGTAAGAGAAACGTTAGAGAAGACGCTAGATCCCCTTCTTAGGGACGGACATCAGGGCGCAGCGGTCCAGAGGGTGAGCTGGGAATGCCTCAGAGGAATGAGAGACAGCCCGGACACCCACCCAGTCCCTGTCGGCTCTCAAAGCTTTTCCTTCTCTTTGTCATCTGGTTTTCACAATGTCCTGCAAGGCACGAAATCACAGCCAAGGAATCGGGCACAGAGGGGTGGAGAGACTCGCCCGAGGCCCCCACTGGATGGTGGGGACAGGGGCAGCTGTCATGGAGTGAGGTGCTATGCTGGACTCTTCAGAGGCCTGGCTGCCTACAGTGCTCGCTAGCACTTCTCTCTTCTTTCATAGGTGACAGTCACATCAAGGAAGGGTCAGAACGACACCAGCTTGATTCCTTCGGGGCCCGCACTTCTTCTCTGTATCATACTGCCCCCAGCACGTCTGTTAATGGTGTATTCTGGGGATGCGGCCATCGTTTGTCTCTGCCCACCCCCTCCACCTTATTAGAGCCCCTGCACGCCCACAGCCCCTCATTATCATGCGGCCCAGGTCTTCCTCACAGTATTCAGGAAGGGAGCAGACTCTGACCTGAACTGGCCAATCAGAATCTCCCTTCCAGGTATCTGATACGCAGGGAAAGACCCTGAGGACAGCGGCTGCCGGGTGGAACCTCTGAGACCGGCAGGGTAGGGGCGGGGTGGGGCGAAGAGGCAAGGCTGCCAACCTGGCCAGCCGTCAGGTGCCCTGAGGAAGCCGGCGAGGAGCACCGTGCCTCCAGGACTCGTGGCCCCTGGCTTCCCTGATGCCCCTGAAACCTTACGAACGGAGCCCGTTTTGTACAGGCTCCTCCTTTCAAGGGTTTCGGTTCCCTGCAAATTCATACCCCTTACGGCCTGGAGCCCCCACCCAGCTCCACTTCTTCGGGACTCTGTCTACTCTGCCCTGATTCCCCGACGTCAGTTCAGTGAGCCCTCCGTGAGCAGTGACGACATGCCCAGCTCCTTCCCAGTGTCCTCCTCTGCTGTCGCCTAAACCTCAGAGCTCCTCAGAGCTCTGTCTCAGCCGCTCTTCTCACGCTCACTGTCCTTCTTGGCCTTCTCTTCCGGCCCCTGGCTTCATTCAGCTTCCCAGCCCTATGCTGAAAGGCCCCACCTCTCTTTTTCCAGAACAGGCCTCTCCCTTGAGCTGCAGACCCCCAAGCCCACCTGGATGTACCAGGGACCTGAACATCGCTTATCCCCTGTGGGTGGCATCCCATCCCCTAGATCGCCCAGCAGTGACTCAGGAGTCCCTCCTCCTTGGTGTTCACTCCCTATTCCCCCGACTCACAGCTCTCAGGAGACTTCCAGTATTCGAAAACTAGTGTCTGATTCAGCCAGGAAGTCCCTCGAGTCACTAAGGGGTGAAGTTCGGACACATTATGTGCTGAAGATGAAAGCAAGGTTTCGCTTGAATGAGTAAAATTTGCACCAAGGTGAGAAACACTTTAACAGTAGATCACGTATCACATTTAAAGACGATGAATTTACGGGGAAAAGAGATAGCGGGTTGGGATACATCTCCATCTGTCAAGTCGAGGTTGAGCTGCAACCATAGATTGACGACAGATACAAGAAGTCAGCAAAAGTTGGCAAAAGCATCCTGTAAGGATCAATCGGCTCGACGGTGTTTACGATAAAGACTGTGTGTCTTTTCTTCTCGCTTGTCAATGATGAATTACACATGTGTCTATCAGTAGAGCTGTAATAATAATTCATACGTCCATTCACCGGCTGTAGGGAGAGCAGGGTGTTAAACATTCACCAGCGCCTGGCCAAGTGCCAGGGGACCAGCTGACCTGGGTCAGACAGTTTTGCAAATTTTGAAACAATAGGGTATTTCTGCATTCTTTTTCTTAAAAAGGGTTGCAGATTGTATGTACGGGATCTAGCCAGGAAGATCTGGATCAGCCCTTAGTCAACTGTAAACACCAGGCAGAAATGGTGACAAGGGAGCTGATGACTGGTGAGGAGCCGAGGGCGGGGGACAGAGGTGGGGTCCATGCATGGAGTGATGGGGACAGCAAGAAACTCAGGTCTTAGGAGGCCGGTGGATTTGCTCACAAAGAAAGTAAGGAGGACTTTCGCCGCGAGAAGGTAGAAAAGGAAGCAGCTGCGTGGAGACAGACCACAGCTCCCCAGCGCCACCCGAGGTCCTGCCGAGACCCCCGCCCCCTCACCTTCTCGTAGTATCGGATCTCATACTCGGTGCCGTTAGCCCCCGGAGCTCCGACAGGGATGGGCTCCCGCCACGACAGGGACACACTCTGGGGCTCCACTCGGTCCCTGCGGATCTCATCCTCCTCCCAGGGCGCTGAAAGTAAATAACGCGGGGTTCTCCACCGGATCCCATCGTGGGGCAGGGCCGGCGTGGGGACTGGCAGGGCGGGCCATGCAGGGAGTGGGGGCGGGGCCAGGTGGGGGCGGGGCAGAGCCTCCTGAGGGGCGGGGCCTGAGGTGGAGTCCAGGGACCAGCGGGAAGGGATGCCGCTCTCACCCCACAGCTCTCAGCTTCCCCCGTCTCTGCGGGGGGGGGCAGGGCCAACCACCTGCTGCTTGCCCACCCCCTGCACTCCAGCTGCCTTAGCGGTGGCTGGTTCTAATTCCCCAGGTTCTTCCTACACTTTCTGTGGTTTGGAAACATTAAAAAGCATAGGAGGCAGGAAAACAACCTATTTAGCTATTCTATCGGTCTGGTCAAGAGGCAATACGCTGGACGCACTAGGGACCGCAGGAAACTACC
>NW_024425786.1:28675307-28718757 GCF_017311325.1 Ursus maritimus
CCCCAGGTTCTTCCTACACTTTCTGTGGTTTGGAAACATTAAAAAGCATAGGAGGCAGGAAAACAACCTATTTAGCTATTCTATCGGTCTGGTCAAGAGGCAATACGCTGGACGCACTAGGGACCGCAGGAAACTACCTCATCATAATAAAGACCATATATGAAAATCCGCAGCAAACATGCTCAAAGGTGGGAAACTGAAAGCCTTCCCTTGAAGATCAGGACCAAAGCAAGGATGTCCACGCTTGCCCCTTCTATCTAACATAGTACCGAAGTCCTAGCCAGAGAGCCTAGGCAAGAGAAAGAAATACAAGGCATTGAGATTGGAAAGAAAGAAGTAAAATTTTTTCAGTCCACAGGTGACATAATCTTATACGTAGAAAATCCTAAAAATTCCACAAAACAGCCTTAGAACTAGTAAATGAAAACAGCAAGGTTGCAGGATACAAAGTCAACATGCAAAAATCAGTCGTGTTTCCACACACTAACAATAGACAATCCGAACAGGAAATGAAGAAAACAGTCCCATTTACAACTGCAGCAAAAAGAACAAAACACTTAGCAATAAAGTCAACGAGAAACGAGAAAACGCTGTTGAAAGAAATTGAAAACGACACGAATAAATGGAAAGACATCATGTTTATGGAGCGGAACACTTAATATTGTTACAATGTCCATGCTATCCAAAGTGACCTACGAATTCAACTCGAGTCCCATCAAAATCCCAAAGATACTTTTTACAGAAATAGAAAAGAAATTCTAAAATGCATATGGAAAATCAAAGGACCATGAACAGCTATACGATTTTGAAAAAGAAAAACAAGGATAGAGACCTCACAACTTTTGACTTGAAAAACATTACAAAGCCACATGGTCAGAACAGTCTGGTACTGGTATAAAGACCGAAATACAGACCAACTGAGCAGAACAGAGAGCCCAGAAATAAACCCTCACATATACATTCGAATGATTTTTTTTTTTACGATTTTATTTTATTATTTATTCTACAGAGATAGAGACAGCCAGCGAGAGAGGGAACACAAGCAGGGGGAGTGGGAGAGGAAGAAGCAGGCTCATAGCGGAGGAGCCTGATGTGGGGCTCGATCCCATAACGCAGGGATCACGCCCTGAGCCGAAGGCAGACGCTTAACCGCTATGCCACCCAGGCGCCCCATCGAATGATTTTTGACAAGGGTGCCAAGCCAACACAATGGGGAAAGGACAGACTTTGCAACACACAGTGCTGGGAAAACTGATTATCCACGTGCAAAAGAATGAAGCTGGACCCTTACCTTCTACCACATACAAAGTCTAACACAAAATAAATTACAGACCTAAACGTAAGACCTGAAACTATAAAACTCCTGGAAGAAAATATAGAGGAGGGTGCCTAGGTGGGTCAGTCGGTTAAATGTCTGACTCTTTTTTTTAAGGTTTATTTATTTATTTTAGAGGGAGAGTGAGAGAGAGAGCACAGGGGGAGGGGGAGAGGGGAGGGAGGGAGAGAGAGAGAATCCCAAGCAGACTCCTTGCTGAGCACAGAGCCTGAGCCTGAGATCATGACCTGAGGCGAAATCGAGAGTCAGACACTCAACTGACTGAGCCACCCAGGTGCCCTTGTGTCCAACTCTTCGATCTCAGCTCAGGTCTTGATCTCGGGGTCGTGAGATCGAGTCCCACAACAGGCTCTGCACTCCATAGGGTCTGCTTGAGATTCTCTCTCTCCCTCCCTCACCCTTTGCCCCTCGCCCCTCTCAAGCAATAAATTCTAAAAATATATTTAAAAAAAGAAAAGAAAGTATAGAGGAAAGCTTCCTGACACTTGATTTGGCAATGATTTCTTGGATATGACACCAAAAGCGCAGGAAACAAAGCAAAAATAGACAAATGGGACCGCATCAAACTTAAAAACGTCTTCACAGTAAAAGAAACCATCAACAAAATGAAAGGCAACCTATGAAATGGGAGAAAATATTTGCTAAACACCTATCTGATAAGGGATTAATATCCAGAATATATAAAGAATTCCTACAACTCAACAAAAAAAAACCCACAAACAACCCAATTTAAAAACAGGTAGAGACAGGGGCTCCTGGGTGGCTCAGTCTATTAAGCGTCTGCCTTCGGCTCAGGTCATGATCCCAGGGTCCTGGGATGGAGCCCTGTGTCTGGCTCCCTGCTCAGTGGGAGTCTGCTTCTCCCTCACTGCTGAGTATATATCCCAAGAAAATGAAGTCACTATCTTGAAGAGATATTTGCACTCTCGTGTTCATTGCAGCATGATTCACAATAGCCAAGATGTGGAAATTACTTAGTACCTGTTGACGGATGAATAAAGAAAAGAAAGTGATACATATACAAAGGAATGCTATTCAGCCATAAAAAGCAAAGAATCCTGCCGTCATCAAGAACGTGGGTGAACCTCGAGGGCATGATGTTAAGTGAGATAAGAAAGACAAAGACAAATAGTGCATGATTTCACTTCTATGTGGAATCTAAAAAAACCAAACTCATAGAAACAGAGAACAGATCCTGGTTGCCAAGGGTTAGGAGCTGGGGAAATGGGAGATGTTGGTCAAAAGGGCACAAACTTCCAGTCAGAAGATGAACAAGTTCTAGGGATCTAATGCAGAGCAGGTGACTCTAGTCCACAGCACTGTCTTGTACACTTGAAAATTGCGAAGGGAGATCTTAAGTGTTCCCATCACACACGCACGCACACACACACAAAAGGTAACTCCGGAGGTGACGGATGTGTTAACTCACCGTATCGTGGTAATCGTTCTACAATACATACATATAACAAATCATCACATTGTACGCCTTAAACTTACACAAGCGTCGTGTCAATTATATCTCAATAAAACGAGAAAAAAAGAAAATGTGATATAGACATACAATGGAATATCATTCAGGAAAAAAAAAGGGGGGGAGGAATCCTATCACAGGTATGACATGAATGAACTTGGAGGACGTGATGCCAAGTGAAATAAGGCAGTCACCAAAAGACAAATACTGCATGATGCACTTACATGAGGCACCTAAAGTAATCAAGCTTAGAAACGGAAGGTAGAATGGGGGAGAGAAGAGGGCGAAGAGCAGTTTTTGTTCAGAGGGCACACAGCATGAGTTCTGAAAGAGTTCAGAGGTCTGTTGTACAAGGATGTGCATATAGTTAACACCACTGCATACTATACACTTAAAAATGGTTAAGTTGGTAAATTTTATATATTTCTTTCCGCACCAAAAATATATATAAATGATAGATAGATAGATAGATAGATAGATAGATAGATAGATAGATGCATGCCCAGGTCACACAACCCAAAACAATTAAATCATCTTTGTAGAGAGAGACTCAGGGATTAGTATCTTTTTCTTTTTTTAATCTTCTCGGTGATTCCAATGTGCAGACAACTTTGAGAATCACTAGTCTAGATAACGTTGACTGAACAGTACTGAATTTAAAAAAAGGTAACAATGCCTGATCTGAGGCAGGGACCACCAAGTTACTGGGAGGCCTCACTTTAGGTGTGTTGAGCTGAGGGGTTTCCAAGAGAAGACACCGGACAGGCAGCTGGTTTCGGGGCTCACAAAAGGATCTGGGAATGAGCTGGAGATCCAAGAGCCAGCGGAGGGTGACGGGATGAAGCTGCCCCAGAGGATGCGGAGAAAGAGAAAGAAAAGCTTTTAGGAAACCAGCATTTAAGAGGCAGGTAAAGGATGAGGAGCTCAAAAATGAGGAGCCAGAGAGGGAGTGGGAAAACCAGGAGCAAATGAGATCACAGAAGCCCAGGGGAGAGAGCATTTAAGGGTTCCTTCTTGACTCTTTCGGTTATGAGCTCTTGGTCCATGGCCTCTGTTTCCTCGCGTGTAGAAGGGGAAGAATGATGACCTCATTAGCTGGCTGTGAGAATTCTATGATGTCGTGTATATGAAGAGCTCAGCGCACTACCCGACAAGGAGCAAGCATGCCACACAGGCGTACCAACAAGAGGTGCCCATGGTTGGCAGTGTCACACGCTGAGAAGAGACAGGGTAAGACCACGATTCACAGTGCCCTCTGGCTTTAACAATGTGGAGGGTCCTGGTGGCTTCAGGGGTTTGGGGGAAGCAGATACCAGGTGGCAACGGGCCAAGAGGTGGAGACAGGGTGGATGGCACATGAATACGGCTTCTAGTTTTAAATGGTCACCATTGAGCAGCCCCCACCTCCAGTCTCTCCCAAATTCTAATTAAAACATAAAGGTACAGAAAGAGTTGAAAACCCAGAACATCGCCATGCCCTAGTCTTGACAGCCGATTGCCAGAATGCGGGAGGAGGACCGTGGCATATCTCCACCTAGGAGAACACCGGTGGAACTAGACTGAAAAGTGCAATTGTAGTGAACCCCCAGGCTACGCTGCCCACAGAGTGACCCTGCCTGCCATCCTAAAAATAACTTGAAAGATCTTTGATCCCTCCTCCCACTGTCTGACCCTTAAAAAAGGCAGGGTCTTTGTCAAGTGGACGGTGCTTAGCCATCAGTCTCCTGCCTGTTGCCCTGGAGGGAAAGTGTTCTTCCCTATCCCCTGGGAGGGGGGGGGGCGTCCACTTGGAGATGGTAGCTCACAGAAAAGACATGGGTTCAGGGGGAAGAAGGGTGAGGAAGCATCCGAGAAGAAGCCCCTTGCAGATACAGATAGCACAGATAGGAAGAGGCTAGGAATGTCAATTTTTGGGACTACATTTGCTGAAAGCATCAGGTGGCCAGGATACAGAGGTAGGAGAAGCTTCAACCCCACAGAGATACGTTAGATGAAAGCCTGATAAATCCTGAGAATGGAGCTGGACACCGAGCCCACCTGCTCTCCCACAGCAGATCAGTGATGAAGTTCGGCCAGCGCCCAAGCGGGACCAAGAGCACAGCAGGCGCTACTGGAAAACCGTTCAACGGCCACGTCCCCCTTCCTTGCCTACGGAGCCCAGCTTTTGATTCAGGGTGTACTGTCTCCCCGCCACGTGACTCACGTTAGTTCTGATTGTTCTGAGATATCGGTGCGCGCTCATTTCCTGTGCCAATGATGGGGCCGGGCTCGTAAGCCAGTTCTGGCCAACATAAGGAGCAATCAGCGAAGGGGAGGATGGATTCTGGGAAAGGTTCCTTGCTCTTAAAATGGTACCTACAAGGAAGAAAGAGGTGCTTTTCTGCTCTGGATGGTAAGGATGTGATGTCTGGAGCTGTTGCATCCAACTTGGCCACCCAGGGAGCCAGCCGAATGTGATAAGGATGGCACAGCAGAAAGAGAGAAAGAACCTGGGTCCTTGAGGACCCTGAGGAGCTGCTGAAGGGAGCTCTACCTCCACCACTAGGTAAGCTAAGAAAGCATTTTTAGGGGGCGCCTGGGTGGCTCAGTCAGTTAAGTGTCTAACTCTCGATTTTGGCTCAGGTCATGAGATCAAGCCCCGTGTGGAGCTCCGTGCTCAGCACGGAATCTGCCTGGGATTCTCTCCCTCTCCCGCTGCCTCTCCCCCTGTTCCTTCTCTCTCAATAAATAAATAAAATCTTTTTAAAAATCCTTTTTAGTTAAACACCAGCTGGATGGAGATTTATTGTTACTTGCAGCTGAAAGCCTTACAAACCAACCTAAGGGGACAATTCACACATTGGGTGTTTTGGCAGACACTAGCTATCTCCTTGCTCAAGAACAAGGAGACAGAAAACACCAAGAAATTGGGCTCATGGAAAAAACCTTCCAGAATAAATGAACAGTAAAATTATTCTGAAGATCCAGGAGAAGCAGCTTCTTCCAAGGGATTTAGTGTGACGGAGAGACAAGTGAGGCAATTGTCTGGCATCTGCAAGAAAATGAGAGAAAACACAGCCTCCCCAAAACAGGCGCAGAGGCCATGAAGGGACAACAAGCGGAGAAGAGAAAGAAGATGGGGGGAGGTACAAGTGGAGAGGGTGAGCGAGGCCTGGGGGGAACCCACAGGTGCATTAAGCAGCACCGGAGCATTTAAAAGAAAAGGCGTTGCAAACATAAGGAATTTTGACAGAATCACACACAGGATGGGAACATCAAGCAGACAAGAAGAAGGCGATAGAAATGAAGAGTATGTTTGCTTTATACATACAGAACGCGAGAGCAAAACCGCAGCGCGAAAATAACACACCTTGCTTTCAAGCAGCGGTGAAGTCATTGAAATGTTGACCGTACCTTTCACAACAAAGCAAACCTCAGCGGTGACTTTAAAAGGAAAAAGTTGTACAAACCTCTTTCTCTAAGCATGGAGCAGTAAAATCAGAAACAAAAATAAAAGCGAATCACCCAGAAATGGAAACGCATTCTCTAAAATAAATTCAAGCAAAACAGCAATACGAGAAGAAAACCATAGGTCTAAATCTTCATGACCTTGAACCAGGTAGTGGTTTCTTAGATAGGAAACCAAAGGCACAGGCAACCCAAGATTTCACCAAAATGTAAACCTCGGAGCTTCAAAAGCCACTACTCAGTGAGAGACAGGTGTCTGCTGGCAGTATGAGTAGGGGCTGAGCAAAACGGGGGAAGGCGGGCAAAAGGTACAAACTTCCGGTTATAAAATAAGTAAGTCCTGGAGCGCAATGTATGACGTGGCGACTCTAGTTAACAATACCATGTTGTGGGGGCGCCTGGGTGACTCTGACCGTGAAGCGTCTGCCTTTGGCTCAGGTCATGATCCCAGGGTCGAGCCCCCCACCCTGGGGTCGGGCTCCCAGCTCAGTGGGGAGCCTGCTTCTCCCTCTCCTTCCAGCTTGTGCTGTCTTTCTCTCCCCCTCTCAAATAAATAAAGTCTTTGTTTTAAAGATTTTATTTATTTATTTGAGAGAGAGACAGTGATAGGGAGAGAAAGCACAGCTGGGAAGAGAGGGAGAAGCAGGCTCCCCGCTGAGCTGGCCCCCCCACCATGGGGGGGCTCGATCCCAGGACCCTGGAATCATGACCTGAGCCGAGGCAGACGCTTCACTGACTGAGCCACCCAGGCGTCCCCTACATAAAACCTCTAAAAAAAATACCATGTTGTATTTTTGCAAGTTGCTAAGAGAGTCGACCCTAAAAGTTCTCATCACAAGGAAAAAATGTCTGACTATGTGCGGTGATGGACGTTAACTAGACGTCCTGTGGTGACCGTTGTGCAATATATACAAGTATCACATCGTGATGCCGCACCCCAAATGAATATTATATGTCAATTCTATCTCAATTTTTTAAAAAAGTGACTGGTAATCCACAGAGTAGGAGAAAAATTTGGTAAATCCTACATCAGGTTAGGGTGGTTATGTGTTGACTTGTGTCCCCCCAAAAGAATGTTGACACCCCAGCTCCTCACAATGTGACTTCCTTTGGAAATAGGGTCTTCGCAACCGTAATCAAGTTCCACTGAGGTCACTCGAGCGGGCCCTCATCCGACATGAGTGATGTCCTTCTGAAAAGGGGACATCTGGACACAGAGACAGACGCTCACAGAGCGGACACAATATAAAGACGCGCAGGAGAAGAGGCCGTGTGGCTGGAACACGCATCTGCACGCCAAGGAGCAGGGCCTGCCAGCGCACACAGGAGGCAGGAAGCAAGGAAGCACCCCCCCCACCCCCAGCAGGCAGAGAGCCGCTCTGCTGCCACCTCGATTCCAGACTTCCAGCCTCCCCAAGTGTGAGACAATACACTGCTTTGGTTTTAAGCCATCTAACGTTTGGTACTTCGTTACAGCAGTCTTAGAAAACTAGAAAGGCCTTAGAAAACTTAGAAAAATACAAGGGCCTAATATCCAGAATATATATATATATTAAAAAAAAAAAAGAGCTCATCACTCAATGACAAAAAGAAAACCCAACCCATGAGAAGATGTTCCGGGCCACCAGTCGTTAAGGAGACCAAACCACAGTGAGGTCCCACTTCACACCCCCTAGGATGGCCTGTATGTAACCAGCAAAGACAAAAACCCCTTTCAGTGACAGGTGGAGAGACTGGCACCTTGCAGGCTGCCCGCGGGGACGTCAAACGGTGCAGCTGCTTTGGAAGACAGCTTGGCAGTTCGGCAGGAAGTTCATCGTTTCCTCAAAACGATAAAGAGTTGTGGGTTTTAGCCAGCTCACGCTGCCGTAACAAAACACTACCCGCTCCGAGGCATAAACAACACAAATGAATTTTTTTCACAGCTCTAGCCCTAGACCGAGATCAAGAGGTTTACAGATTCGTATCCAGAGTATCCTGGGAAGGGTTCTCTTCCCGACTTGCAGACGATGGTTTCTTGCTGTGTCCTCTCTTGGCCTTGCTTTTGTGTATGCACAGACAGAGGAGGGAGCTGGTGTCTCTTCCCCTTCTGTAAGGACGCCAGTCCTATGGGATTAGGGCCCCACCCTTACGAGCTCATTAACCTTACTTCCCTAAAGGCCCTGTTTCCAAATACAGTCACACTGGGGGTTAGGGCTTCAACCTATGAATTTGGGGGAGACACCATTCAGTCTATAACATCATAGGACCGAGCAATTCCACTCCTGTGTACGCACTCAAGAGAACTGAAAACATGTTTCTACAAAACCGCGTACATGACTATTCATCGCGGCATTATTCGTAATAGCCAAAAAGTAGAAAAACTGCCCATAAACTGATGAATGGATAAAGAAAACTGCGGTATACAATGGACTATTACTCAGCCACATAAGGGAATGATGTACCAATACATGTTACAACATGGACAAACCTTGAAAACATTAGGCTAAGCAACAAAAAAAAAAGGCAGACACAAAAGTCCACATGTTGTAAAAGTCTAGTATATGAGATGCCCAGAATAGGCGACTCTATAGAGACAGGAAGTAGATTAGCAGTTACTGCGTGCTAGAGGGGGTGGGAGGAATGGGGAGTAACTATTAATGGGTTTCTTTAGGGGGTGATGAGAATGTTCTGGAATTAGATAGTGTGGGTTGCACAACTATGAATATATGAAAAAGCACAGAATTGTACACTTTAAAAAGTATGTGAAATTTTAGGGTATGTGACTATCTCCCCCAAAAAGTGACCATACTGAGGATGTGATATAGTAGGTATAAAAACATACTGGATGTGACCAAAGTTACACTCAGAGGAAAATTCATAGGCTTAAAATATGAAAACAAAACTAAGCACTGAACTCACCTAGAAAAAGACTTCAGGAAAGCAAGAGGATGTTTTTAATAAAGGTAAAACTATAAAATACGTGACAAAAGTACAGAACACTGGAATTGACAAATACAAGAACTGATTCTTTATCATAACCAGTAAAATAAACTTCTGGCAAGGATAATTAACTAAAAAGAAATCTCAAGCATATAACATGAAGAATGAAAAAGCAGAGTTAACGACAGATACTGAGGAAAGCTTTAAAATGCACATGTCTAGGCTACTGAATAAGAAAAAAATCACCGAATACTTGCTGTGAAAACACAAATTAACAAAACGGATTCAGAAAGTATGGAAAAGGTTGAGAATATCACCAAACTTTACCCCCAAAGAAGGTGCAGGCCCCCAAAAGTGGTTTTGCACACCTTTAAAGAATGACAATTATGGTATTTAAACGGTTGCAGAGCAGAGAAAAAGAAGAGATTTTTCCGGATGCCTTTTCCAAAGCCAGAAAAACTTGACAAATGCTAAAACTTGACAAAGAACACAATAATAATAATAATAATAATAATAATAATAATAAAGCATTAATCTCTCTTGTAAATGTACATGGAAACAATAGTAAAATATAAGCAAATTAATTCAGCAAAATATTAAAAGAATAACACACTCCTATCCAGTAAGGTATAATCTGGGAATGCAAAAAGAGCTCACACTGAAAAATCCATGAATAGAATTCACCGTGCCAATAGGTCAGAGGAGAAAAAACATGCGGTCATCTTGAAAGATGCTTAATAAGCATTTTACAAAATTAACATCCATTCCTAATTTTTTTTTTAAAGTTCAGTAAAAAGTGAAAGCATTATTTGGCCAAATGGCTTAAAAGCACAGGGTGTCCACTTAATAGCTGGGTGACTTTGGACAATTCACTTGTGCTCTCAGGCCTCAGTTTCATTATTTGAAAGATGATTATCATTCCATTTAAATGAATAAACGTAGAAAGTCATACTGCACAGGGCCAGTGCCAAACACAGAGCAGCGCTCAATCAGTGGAAGCTTAGCATTTTTATTAGTCAAATGGAAACAGCATCTCCTCAACAAGATTTTTAAATCCATCTATATCAAAACAGGATTGTTAATATGAAATACCAGATAAAAATCCCATGTCACATATATTATACAAAAGGGATTTTATAGTAGATGGTTCTAGATATGGAATAGAGATAGGAAAAAATGTGGAAGGATATACTCCAAGACCTTAATAGGTGTATAGCTCTGGGTAACAAGATTATGGGCGCTTTTTTCTTTTTCCAAATTGAATTTTGTTCAATGTAAATGCAATAGCAAATGTTAAGTCACAGTAGAGATAGTAAAACAAACAAAAAACCAAAAAAAAAAAACAGAACAAAACTGTCATTCCAGAAAACCAGACAAATTGGAAATCTCTCCCAAAAGGCAGAGAAAAATGGATTAAGAGCTAAAAATGATAAAGGCTGTGACGAGATTTGAGAATCAGAAAATGGATGTGCAATCTAAGGCTTAGAGAGATTCTTAGAGAGATGCTAAAACTATCAGAAATTCTAGTCAAAGCAATAACAGAAAAAAAGTTCTTTTCCAGGAATAAAAACTGTGTGCAGATCAAAAGTTTTACTAGGTACCAGCCAAACTCAATGCAAAGAGATCAATATGGGTTAAGTTTTATTTTCACTAGTACGTGAAAGAATTACACAAATACACACGCCCAAGGTACTTAGTGAGAAGAAAAGTTACCCTGGCCTCAGACCTCTCCGCAACCCAGCTGCCCGAATACAGGGAAGGAGAGTCACAAACCCATCCCATCTCACATAGGAAAAGACCCCGAAACCCTACCACTCACTTATCTTTCTTGCAAAGGATACTTGAAGGATTACTTGCAGGTGTCCCCCAGCTGGGTGAAAGACAAATGAAAAGTCCGCTTCGGGAATGGGGAAGGTGGGGCACGAAAGGACCGTAGGTCTTTATTTCCTCATCTCTATTCCAGACTGAGAACCGTGACTGCTACGGGCTGACCAGTGACTTCTACCGTCCCTACAGTCGGACCCTGCTGTGCCTCCTTGCTCTTTTCCAAGACCAGGGAACAGGGCGACCGATGCGGCAGGGCTGGAGGCTGGGGGACACAGGACAGAACCCCTCTTTCCGAGGCAGGAGAGGAGGAGGGACGATTCTGCTCTCTCTGCTGAATGTTTGAAAAGGGCGGGCAAAAGATTGCGGGGCTGTCCGCCTCTCCCCCGCGACTGGAGAGGCAGGGCGGCTGCGAGCCAGGGTGGTGCCGGGCTCTCCGCCAGGTCGGGAGCTGGGGCGCCCGCGGGCTCCCGCAGACGCTCCCCCGAGAGGCCCCAGCGGCACCGAGTCACCCGCGTCCTCAGTCCCTCCCCCGGGGCCTCCGGGAAGGGCCGGCCGTCGGCGGGGGTCCCCGCGCTCAGGGATGTTTGCTGGGGGGGCGAGAGGGGGGCTCGCCGCCCGGAGAGACGCGGGGCGCGCGTTCTAAGCCCGGAGGGCGAGGGCGGCCGGCGCGGGGCGGCCGCGAGGCGGGCCGGGGACTGGCGGGCGGCCTTACCCCCGGGCCCCGTGGACACGGTGACCTGCGCGTAGGTGGCTCCCGCGGCGGCAGCCGGGCCCGACACGCCGTTGAGCGCCGCCACGCGCACGGTGTAGCGCGCCCCGGGCCGCAGGTGGAGCAGCGTGGCGGCGCGCTCCCGCAGCCCGGCCTGGCGCGGCACGAAGGCCACACGCGGCCCGCACGGCTCGCACGCGCCCCCCGGGCCCTCGCGGCCGCAGCGCAGGCACAGCAGCGAGTACGTGACGTCCGAGCGGCCGCCCGAGTCGGCCGGCGGCAGCCAGCGCAGCCTCAGCGCCAGCGGCGAGCGGCTCAGGCTGTACTGCAGGTCCCGCGGCGCCGACGGCGGCCCTGGGGGGCGAGGGGCGCCGTCAGAGGGGCGAGCGGGGGGGGCGGGGCAGAAGGGGTCTTGGGGGCAGTGGCGGGGAGGGACGGGGCGGTGTGGGGCCAGTGAGCGGGAAGGGACAGGGGAGGGGGCGTGGGGACCAGTGAGGGGGGAGGGGCAAGGGAGGGGGGAGGGGGTGGTGAGAGGAGGAGGATGCGGGACGGAGCACAGAGTGTGAAGGGCAGGAGTCCCCCCGTCCTGGCTGGGGCGCAGGGTGAGGTAGGGCGAGGGGGACAGTCCGCTCCGCGACCAGGCACGAAGCCTGACGTCACTCCTCCGTCTTGGGACTCTCGTCCCGGTTCTTCCAACCCCAGGCCCCCGCCCCCATCCCACACCCGGCTCCCCTCCCTCCACCCCGCCGTCTGGGTGTCTGGTCCCCACATGCCCCATGCTCCCCAGGGCAGAGCCCCCTGCCTCGGCAACCCCTCCACCGGGCCTTGCCTGACTCCCCCGCCCCCCGCAGACGCTTTCCGGAGGGGCACTCACGGGTGCAGGAGGCCGAGGGCGGGTCGGTGGGCGAGCGCGCATAGCTGTCCTGGCACACGCAGAACGTGGAGGCGTTTTCCAGGGCCCAGCTGTGCTCCGGGCACGGGGAGCAGAGCAGCCGGCGAGAGGACAACTTGTAAAACCCTGGGGGACAGGCTGCGGGGCCAAGCCGCGTGAGGAGGGGTCTCCTCCACAGCTTCTCCCCCCCCCCCCTTTCCTGCCTGCCCCATTACGGTGCGTTTAAGGCCTGGAATTGTGCCGGGAAAGTGCGTCTCAGCTACTCCAGCACTGCCCCATAGGGTGGCGGCTCCTGACCCAAGAGCCCACTGCAACCTAACCGTTAGTAAGGGCTTACTGTGTGCCCAACACGGAGTATTTTACTTTTAGTAATTCATTTAATCCTCACAACAGCCTGTGAGGTACGTACTTTATCCTCACTTTTAAAATGAGTAAATTAAGGCTCAGAGAGGTTCAGTAACTTGCCCAATGTCCCACAGCTAGTAAATGGCGGTATTCCAACCCAAGCAGACACCATGCTACCCTAATGCCCATTGGAAGAAAATAAGCCAAACTCTCCAGTCTAGATGTGAGGCCGGAAGAGAGGTGCCTCCAAGGGGTGTGTCACAGCTCCCCAGGGACAGATGCCCACACACTCCTAGTTACACACACACATACACACACACTCACACTGGGGTCGGAGCCCATCCTCCCACCACTACCATTTAGGGTTCATCATCACAGATCCTCAGCTGACACACCTGTTACAGTTTGGACGTGGAGCCAGCCAGGTGGAGGGGAGTAGAGAGAAGGAGGGTGACGTTTCCCTGGTTCTAGTCTTGACACCTTCCTCAATGACTTGCTTCTCTCACTTCTCTGCTTCTCTCACCTCACCCAGAACACAGGTGGTTAACAGCACAGGCTTTTGTATCTCGACAACCTCGGTTTGCAGCTGAGTTGTACCCCTTCATTGCTGTTGGCTTGGGCAGATTGCTTGACCTCTCTGAGCCTTGCGGAGAATACCCACCTCAAAAATGTTGGTGGGGGATTAGCTGAGATGAAGCTAAGCCGCTTAGCCCAGCACAGACAACATGTACACACCAGGGGTAGTAATTACTGTTCCTCCATCACGGGCCTGAAGTGGAAACTGCTAAACACCCACTTGAAAAATTCTCTCACCAGCTGGGCCAGGTGGGAGGGAGGCTGTGGCTCCGGGCCCGCCTCTGGGAGTTTGGGTGGTTCTCACCTTGTTCCCTGCCCCCACCCACCTGGCCTTCTTTCTAGTTTAGCTGGTTCTGGAAGGCTGGCCGCTCTCCAGCCCCAAGAACACAGTGTACAACAGAGGGGGATGCAGACGAGCCTGCGGGAAGAATGTTGGGGCGAGAAGAGGGGAGTGGGCTGAGGGTTTGCATGATCTGGAAGCCTTCAGGCTTGGGAGGGTCCATCTTGCTGAGTCCTTGCGCAGCACAGCTTTGGCCAGGGCCTCTCAAGCCCCACGGGCTTTGCAACTACCTGCCTTCAGAACAGAGCACAGGACTCACTAACATCGTGGTCTGGTGGGCAGCAGCGGCTGGCTGGGACTCAGGTGGCCTGGGTTCCAGTGTTAACTCTGCCACTCCCTATGCCTCTCTGGCCTCAAGAACTCATCGGTCAGGTGGGGATAACACCCATGGCCTGCCAACGTCCGTTGTAAAGTCAGAGAGGAGATCTGTTTGCAGGGTCTCACAGCAGTAGGACCAAGAACCAGAGGGTCCCTTTTTCTGTGAGTTTGTGGACATCTGTGGTCCCAGAGACGTGTGTCCCAGCAGAGACAGCAGTGGTTATCTCTGTTTAGAAGAGGTTTGTGTTGGGGCGCCTGGGTGGCGCAGTCGTTAAGCGTCTGCCTTCGGCTCAGGGCGTGATCCCGGCGTTATGGGATCAAGCCCCACATCAGGCTCCTCTGCTGTGAGCCTGCTTCTGCCTCTCCCACTCCCCCTGCTTGTGTTCCCTCTCTCGCTGGCTGTCTCTCTCTCTGTCAAATAAATAAATAAAATCTTTAAAAAAAAAAAAGAAGAAGAAGAAGAAGAAGAGGTTTGTGTTGAGGGGGAAGACTCCTGAAGCCTCCTGACTCCCAGCCCCTCCCTCTCTTCCTCAAGGTCAGAGTCGAGTGTCAGAGACCACCTAGTTCAATTCCACTGGCCTCCGGCAGCTTCCCCAGCAGGAGCCACAATCTTTGCTCAGAAATGAGGAGCCCACCCTCCCCTGTGCCTCTGCTGAACGGCCCTAGCCGGGAGGGAGGGCTTCCTCGTGTGGAGTCCAAATTAGCCCCTTGTCTGTTATCTCCCATGCCACCCCATCACAGGGCCCTCATGTGCCCATGGAGACTTGGCGTATCTCCTTGGGTCACTCTGCTCCAGGGCAGTCCTACAGAGGTTTGAAGACACACGTCATACACCCTGATTCCCCACCCCACCTCCCCGGGGAAACTCCCAATTCCTCTAAGTGGCTGGGAGAGGGTAAAAGAGAGAAACAAAAAGGAGAACACCTTTGTTCTATCCCCTCCACATCCATCTACTTTAGAGAGGGCTCTGTACCCAGCTTCAGAAGGCCCTGGAAGGCCTTCACTGTCTGAACACAAATCTGACCATTTCACTTCCCTTCTTAAAACCCTCCACCAGCTCCCCAGTACCAACCCCCCCCCCATGCCACACTATACTCTTCCTTTCACACCTCTGTCGTGCAACATTTTACGCCCCTTCTCTCCTGGCAAACTCCTATGTTTCTCCAGACCCCAGTTCAAAATAATACCTCGCTCATGAAGCTGTCCCTGGCGTTCTCCCAGCTCCCGACTCCTCAAGGCAGAGCCGACGCCATGACAAGTAGCTTTTGTCTAGTCTCAGCTTAAGTCGGAAGTGGGACTGGGTTCCTGAGAGTGTGTGTGTGTGTGATTGCGTGACTGCCCACAATGTGTATTGAAACCCCCTCGTCCAGACCCTGATCTATTCATTGGATGATTTGTTCTTAGCACCTACGCTGAGCCAGGTTCTCAGGAGTGAGGGTCTGGAGGTAAAGCGCATAAAACAGACAGGAGCCCACCGGCCCAGATGCCTGCCTCCCACCTCGCAGGGAGAAGAGAGGCTGTCAGTTGGTAATCCCTGCAAGGTCTGGCCATCAAACCCACAGACCTCCATCTGCACCCACCTTCCCTCTTCTTTCTTCCCGGTGAGACAAGGGGAGGGGCCACCTCTTGTTGAAGGCCTCCAGCCCCTCCTCCTCCACTCCGGGTCCTGCCTCTTCTCTTCCTCCCAGATGATATTCCATCAGTCATATGGCTCCTAATTCTTACATAGTCCTTCTCTACCAGTTCTTCCCAGTGACAGAACAAGGGAGTGGAGCAGTAAAAGTGGTCCATTTAGGGTGCAGACAGTAAAGGCACTATCTATAGAGTATTAAAAAACAATAAAACTGGGGTGCCTGGTGGTTCGGTCGGTTAAGCATCTGCCTTCGGCTCAGGTCATGATCCCAGGGTCCTGGGATCAAGCCGGTGTTGGGCTCCCTGCTCAGCGGGGAGTCTGCTTGTCCCTCTCCTTCTGCCCCTCCCCCTACTTGTGCACGCTCTCTCTCTCTCTCTCTAGCTCACTCTCTCTCTCAAATAAATAATAAATAAATAAATACAAAGAAATATATATTTTTAAAAAACAATGAAACTGACTAAAACCTGCTCTGATCTTTATTAGTAACAAGCATCAGCAATTCTAAACCATGTCAGTAGTAAAATACATCCCCCTGGGCAGACTGCTCCCACCACACCCCACTTGGTACCCCACTGGCTCCTTCCTCTGCAGATAAACAAGGCTCCTATCTACAGTCAACATCTTCTCTCAACCCAGCTCTTCTTTAAGATACCACCCCCTCTCCTCCCCTTTCAAATCCAGCCTTCCAGGAATTGTGTGCATGCCCTGACTCTAGTTCTGCATCTTCCTCCCCCCCCCCCAGCCTATTGCAGCCTGTGTCTCTCTCTCTCTCTCTCCCTCCAGTACTCTCTCTCTCCACTGCTCTTGCCTGGGCCACCAAGCAGACACTGTCAGAACCTTGCCTTCCCCGAGTGCTCACCAACACTGTAAGCTGTTCCTTCCTGGACCCCTCCATCTCCCTGGGCTGCCATGAAATCACACTCTCCTCGATCCCCTCTAACCTCTGATTCTCCCTCAAAGTCCTTTTTTATGGCCTTCAATTCTTCTCCGTATGCCGCCTTAAATACTGCTGTTGCATGAGACTCCATCACTGGCCCTCTTGCTTCTTGCCTCACCTTGATCTGTCCAACCGTACCCACGGCTTCAAGTGGTACCTATGTCTCTGTTGCTGAGCTCCCGACTCACTTTCTAGCTACCTCCACTTAAATGCACCATGGACACCATAAATTCAATGTCCATCAGTGTCCCATGTTGTCTACCTCAGTGAATGATCCTCTGTCCATTCAATCCTCTAGGGCTCTTCTCTCTTCCCGTGTCACATGGCCACCAAGGGCTGCGGATGTGTCTCATTACCCCTTCCATCCTCATGTCTCAATGATCTCTGCTACTACTCCCTAGTTCAGACCTTGTGCTCTTTCTCCTGGACTACTGTACCATCTTTTTCTGGCCTTTAATCCTCCCCTCCCCCAATCATTTCTTTGTAATTACAGCTCAAGTGATCTTCTGAAAATATAAATCTGAACATATCAGATCCCTGCTTCAAATCCTCCACATCGGTCTACAGCATAAAGTCTAAGCTCTTTATTCTAGTGTTCAAGACCCTTCCTGATTTATTCCCGCCCCTCTCCAGCCCCATCACCTGTCACATCCCCAAATGCCCTCTGCTCCTAGCCCCAATCATGCTACATTATCTCTTGCCTCCATGTTTCTGCAGATAATCTCTTAACTGAGAACGCTTTTCGCTGCCTAGAAGAAAGGTCTTCTCACCATCTCTCTCCACCCTTAGAATTGGCTTCTCCCTTCTCCAGGCTTCCTCAACTCTCTGTTGATGTATCATACCCTATGGTAACCACTCCTTCACCCAGTTCATTTCCACTGGGCACCTACCATATCCTGTTATGGACACTGAGGCTGCTGAGACTGATATAACCATTGCCTGAGGTCAGTTTCTAGTCCAGTGGTGGAAACACACATAAGTAGGTCACTGCATACCATGGGGTGAGTGCCGAAATAGAGGTTGTAGTCAACTACACTTCAATTAAGAAAAAAAAAAAAAAGCAAGAAGTAGGGGTTGCAATAGGTGCTGGAGAGCAGAAGTGGATCCTAACCCTACTTGGAGAGTTCAGGAAGGTTCATACCTCCAAGTCCCTTACTAATCCACAAGTTCCCTTGAGGAAAGAGATGGTGACATCATCTGAATACATATAATGAAACTTCCTAAATGCATTTGGTAAGTTCTCAGTTCATATTGAATGGACAATTGAACAAAGGGAAGAGAGTAAGTTTAGTCATTTCTTCCTCTGTTTTCCCACCACTAAATCGATCCCTTTGTTAGATCATATATCACCTTGTTGTGATTTTTAAATTTGTACATTTTTCATCTGTAGATTTTCTGAAGAGTTGAGACTCTGCCTGACTCACTTCTCTTGTCCTGGCATCCACAAAAGGATGGAGCTAAGAAGAAGCATCACTTGATCTTTTCACACTAAGGGTGCACGTCCATACCCCATCCTTACCCTCAGTCCTCAGAGCCAGAGACTGGGGGAGAAAAGGAGAGGTCTGATTCTGGTGCCCACACAGATCTGAGAACCCAACAGAACCCGCACATGAGGGGTCTCCCTCGGGGGTCCACAGTGACTCAGAGTTCAGAGAGTTGGTGGGATCTTAGTTGTCATCTAGTAACACCTCCCGATCTCTCTTTCTCTCGCCAGCTCAAGAATCCCCATGCCAGCCTCTGATTTGCATATCGTCAGTGAAAGGGAGCTCACTCTTTATAATGTAAGCAATCCATTAGCTAGTAGAGGTGGGTTGCTGTCTCACTCTTCCTTATGCCTAAGGGAGGCAGCATGGTGTAACAGAAAGAATTTGACAGTCGGGCAAATCTGGATTCGAAGCCTGATTCCCCGTTTACTAACTTTGCAAGTGAGGTGTTAATCTCTCTGAGCCTCCGTTTCCTCATCTGCGAAATAGGGATACTGGCGACTTGTTTTATTGCCGAGAATAAATGGGACGTCCTTTGTGAGGTGCTGATCATAGTGCCCGAAATACAAGCCCCTAATGCCCCCGTATATGAAGTCAAATTCACCTCCTAGTAACTTCCCTCAACGGTCCTGGCTGGACCCACTGGAAAGCTCCACAGAAGGTCAGGACTCTGGGCTCCACAGCCCACAGCTTCTCCACTCCCCCTCTTGCCTCTCATCTACAGCACACTCTCTCCCCATTGCCACCTGCGCGCTGCACCCCTCACGCCCCACCCCCTCGTCCGCGGAATACCTTCACAGATGTCACCACGTTCCTGGAATCCCGCACTGCAGCTGCAGCGGCCCACGGGCACCAGCCACTCGCCATCGGCGCCACAGTGCATGCGCGGGGGGCTGCCGGGCTCCCCTTCTGAGTGCGCCACGCACGTTCCCGTCACCTCCACCAGCGTGGAGAAGGCGCTCTCGGCTGCGGTGGCTGGGAACGCCGCCAGGCCCCGCACCGTGGCGCGGCACTGCTTGTAGTAGACGCGCACGGAGACCAGCGCCACGCATGCGCCCACATCCTGAAAGGCCAGGTGGAAACCCCGCCGGCTGAGCGGACCGATCTCGCGCACCTCTGTGTTCAGCTTCATCTTGCGCTCGCCCAAGTCGCCCTGCGTGAAGCTCTCATCCGCCGCGATTGTATCGATTTTGCGGGGCCGGCTGCCACCTGGGCGGGGACGCCCGCGGCCCAGGTCAGCCTCTGTTTCCAGGTAGTAGACGTTGAAAGTCTCCTTGCAGGTGCCGGCGGCGCCCGGGATGCTGCTGCAGTCCCGCAGCGTGAACTGCAGCTCCACGAAGATGCGCTGCCCGCGGCCACGGCTGATCCAGCCAGTTTGCAACCAGTTGTCCTGGTTGGGCTCCAGCACGTTGCACACCTGATATGTGCGGATGGGACGGTCATGCTCGTCCACGCCGCTGATCTCCTCCCACTGGGGAGGAGAACAAAGATGTGGGAAGCTCAGAGACAAGGCGCCCCCAGGAGGTCGAGCCCTGGCGGTGACGAAAGCTGAAAACCCCCTTCCCCATCATCTCGCATTCTCCCTCCCCCTACCTCCGGCCCCAAAAATTTTAAGATGCAGAGCTGGGAGAGACGTTGGAGACAACGGAGCCAATCCTTAATTTTATAGATGGGGAAACTGAGGCTCCAGAGAGAGGGATTTGTCTGGATATGAACGTCGAGTTAGCAGCAGAGCTGGGAATGGTGCCTGAAGTCTCCTGGCTCTCCATCAGGTGCCCACTCAGCGACCAGGCTCCACACAGCCACATTTCCCCATCCCCACCCCTAGTTTCCAAGCCTCTTTTAGGATTTTAAATCTTGTTGTTCTGTCCATCCATCAATCAACAACACTGCTTGGAGGATGTACTATGTGCAAGGCATTGTCCACCACTGGATTACCTAGATGACACATTTATGTTACTAGACACAGCCAGTGTCCCCTATCTTTTTGTTTCTTTTTTCTTTTCTTTGCTTCTTGGACTGACTGAAGACTCACCGTTTTCTAATAGGCCACTGGCTTGAAGCCAGTGCTGCCGGAGACCACATGCTCTGAGGAGCATTTTGTGCTGCTGTAACCACAAGGAACTAAAGGATTTGAGTCCCAGACCACCAGAAGATTCCTGGGACAGGGAGGGAAAGGTTACACTTACCCCATTACTTGGCAGGGCGGTCCAGCCCAGCTCAGCCTGGGAGGCTTTGGAATCCAGGAGGATGACTAGGGAGAAGGAAGAACAGAGATGTCAGAAAGCCAGGAAGGTGGGAGAGACCCTTTTGTGAGTTCACTGTAAATTGGCTGAGGGGACAGAGATAAATTTTTCCCACACCATACCTTCCCATGAGGGGGTGGGGTGTGAGTAGCCTGAGTCCAGAAAGAGGTAGCTACAATGATTAGGGAAGGAGCCTGTATTCGGTTCCTGCAGCTGCTGTAATAAATGATCATAAACTTGGTTCCTTCAAATACCAGTACTCATTCTCTTACAGCTCTGGAGGTCAGAAGTTGGAAATCAGCTTCATTGGTCTAAAGTCGTGGTGTCAGCAGGACTGGCTCCATCTGTAGGTTCAGAGGGGAGAATCCATTTCCACTAGAATTTTTCAGCTTCTAGTGGCCTCCTAGATTCCTTGGCTTGTGGCTGCCTCCTCCATCTTCAAAGTGCTCCTCTCCGATTTCCTTCTGTGATCAAGTTGCCTTCTCCTCTGGCTCTGACTCCTGAATCCCTCTTATAAGGACCATTGTGATTACATCGGGGCTATCCAAATAATCCAGGATAATCTCTCCATCTCAGGATCCCTACCCACATCTGCAAAGTCTTTTGCCATTTAGAATAACATTCACAGGTTCTAGGGATTAGGATGCGAACATATTTGGGGAGTCATTATTCAGCCTGCCACAGACTTCATGGAAGTACTCAAAGATTGGCTCTAAGAGGGGGGGTGTCAGTGAGCCCCCCTCCTGCCTCCCTAGGCTCTCTAAATTATAAGGGAGTGTCAAAAAGAGGGAGAACATGAGCGTTTTAGAGGATTTCTGCATACATCCTGAAATCACTCATACTCAGGGGCTCTTCTGAGGTCTGAAGTCACCAGGGATGGAAGAGACTTGAACCTTTTCAGTTTGACTCCCAGGGGCTCTGGAGGAAATGACTGGAGAGACTCTGCCAGCAGCAGGAGAAATGAAAATCTCTTCTCTCCTCTATCATTATCAAACCCAAAGAAAGACTGGTCTGGACGGCACAGCAGCAGCTCAGAGACAGGAGCCCAGGCTACACCGAAGTCTTGGAAGATTACAAAGCTGGAGCTTAACCAAAGGGGCGGGGCTCCAAGGTGAGGGTCTCTAAGAGGGTTGGCTCCAGAGGCACTGGCGACAGTAAGCAGGACCGCCGACAGCTTCCTGATTTGGGTACAACTGACAGCACATCGGAATTGCATACTGGAAAGCGTCAGAGATCCGGCGCCCCAACCCCCCGGTCAGCGCTTCAGAATCCAGCTCCTCAGGATTCTGCACCTGGATATGACGCCTCTGGATTCAGTTGACTGTGCAGCTCCCCCAAATCCAGATTCAGAGGCAAGACGCGGGCTTGGTACCGCAGGCAGCCCCAAGCCGAGCAACGCGGACCGCGTCGGGTAGTCTACGCTCCAAATTCAGCACTGCGGACAGCTCCCTCACCAGCACGTCCGGCTGCTCTCGGCCCCAGACACCCCTTCCCGACCAGCGCTCCACCTCCTGCCTCGCTGTTCGGGCTCCATCCTGCTGTCCCATACTTCGATCTCACCTCCACATCTCCCTGTCTCTTCTGCTCTCTTCATTACCCCGCCCCCACACCTCCCACCTCCAATCGCTCAGCCTGTCCGTCTCACCGGCCCCTGAACCGCCGCCTCTGGCTCCCACGGTTCCTGGGCTCTTTCTTCCCCAGCCTCCCAGGTCTCCAGCCCGATCTCCTCAATGCCCCTCTCTTTTCCATTGCTTAGCTACCTTTTTCTCTGTCTCTTTAGTTCTTTGCTTTCCGCTGCCCTCTTGCTTCAAACCCCAATACAGACTCCAGTCTCTCTATACGACTCCTTCCCTCAGAACCCCTAGTTCTCCAGCCCCTTATCTTCTGGCATCCCAAGCTCAAGAACAGTCACCAGTTTCCTCACCTTCCTCGGCGGTCCCGGGCCTCCCTGGTCCCAAAAGCAACGCCAGACAGAGCGGCATCAGGCAGACGAACAGGCGCAGCGGATGTGGGCCGGCGCCGGTCTCCATGGTCCACAGACCGAGCTGTCAGTGCGGCGGCGGCTTAAGCCGCGCCAGCCCCAGCACCGCTGAGCAGTGCCCCCAGACCCCAGCGCCTGCTAGGGGCGGGATCTCGATGGTTACCATCATCCATGGGGACCAATCAGTAGGCACCGCCGCGGGAGCTCCACCAATCCTCACCAGCAGAAGGTGGAGGGGTGGAGTTTCATAGGCCAGGGGCGGAACCGCGAAATGGAGGGGGAAAGGAAGGGGTCCCGCCAATCTCCAAACGTGGGGGTGGGGCAGCGCTGAGCGCTGGCCTGGCTCCTGGGGAGGAGGATGCGCCCACAACGATGGCCCAGAGCGCAAAACCTTAGCCTCTCAATCCCGAGAAGCAGACGATGTGGGCGTGGCTTAAGGAGGGGAGACAGCGACACTTGCAGCCTCTGAGCTAGCCTGGAAGCTCCCTTGTTCCCAGGACTTGCAAAGGATTTTGAAGCCTGATGTCCTGACCCCAAGCTCTGGGGAGCTCCTCTATCTCCCAGCTCTTGGCTTCTTCCTATGTCTGCGGCTCCTGGTGTCTCCTGGCTCGATCCCGCCCCCTTCTCTCCCCGCCCTCCTCACACACCACACACACACACACACACACACACACACACACACACACACACACACCCCGGCTGGAGGAAGGGGCTAAGCCCGACCCTGGGAGCTACTCGAGGAAGGAGAGCGAGGTGGGAGACGTAGTCTCACCCTACCAGCAGCGCTTCCGAGGTTGGGAAACCATGTGGACGTCAGGATGGGGTTGGTGATAGATTTTGCATGAACGATTGGTTCCTCGGGTTCTGCTGCCAGGACACAGGCCGCACTCGCACAACTACCCTTTCCCCAGTCTGCTCAGAGCCTGGAGTTCCCCGCTTTGATAATCCCTTTCCGTCCATCCCAGGGGCTGCATGTTCCGCTGAGGAGCTCAGCGGCCGGGACTCCGAGACGTCTGCGAGAGAGGCGGCCAATACAGAGTTCGACCAGCGCTGGAGAAGCTGCAAGGAAACGTGGAACACGACCTCTATCTAGTGAAGGTCATTTATGTGCAAGCTGAGGGTTTAAGGCGTTGGTGGTGGGTAGGGCTGAAGCCCTCCAGGACGAGGGAGGCGGCTATTGAGCGCCACCATCTGGGCTGAACTTGAGCAGACGAAGCTCCACCCGCCCTGTAGCTTTTCAGAGCTCTTTTCTTGGGGGACCCAACCCCTCTGCTTTTGGTAGCTAAAGTAGCTGGAGAACCCTTGAAAATGAATGCGTCCTGTGTCTACATGACCTGCGTGGCTTGACTGTGCGTTTTGTATGTATGTGTTCCTTACCCTTCCAACCAACACTCCCTGAGTGGCATGCTCTGTGCTGAAAATACCTGGGTGAATTTGTCTCTGCCACAGTCCATACCTCCTTGAGCACGGAGAATAACGAAAATTCATGGCATCGTAGAATACTGCTCACTTACAAGCCTCTTTCCTGTGTCATTTCTCTGTGTGTGTGTGTGTGTGTGTGTGTGTGTGTCCACGCGCGTCTAGTATGGGTATACGCACACTTGCTGGCTCACAGATACACTCGCTGGATGGCAGCAATAGGAGGAGTGGCTGGGAGGAGTTGGATTCCTTTGCCCGTAGAAAGAAAGGTCATCAGGAGGGGCTGGGCCTCGGACACTGCAGGAGCCTGAAGCCCGCTGAGGAAACAGAAGGAGGTGTGGCGTCCGGGGGGTTCTTGGATGCAGGCGGGGTCTTTGAAACCAGACCTACCTGAAGATGGGCTCTTACACCCCCACCTCTTTCCATCTTCATTCTTCTCACGCTCGATTTTCCCCTCCCCCTCCACCCCCAGCGTTGGGAGTTGGTATTTTTAGAAGCTGCTTAGAGACCCAGGACTCCTTTCATTTCAAAATGAGTCCTCACTCCACTACCCCTCACCCTTCTCTTCAAAACCGGGTCCCATCCCCTATGCAGTCATAAGGCGCCAGTCATGGCTTCTTACCTCCAGGGACTTCAACCCAGAGGTTCTGACCCTTATGTGCTAACACAAAATGCAAACTTCTTGTGAGCCTCCGAAAGGATCTTTCAGGAGCCAAGCATATGGGGGAAATTATCTGGGGAAAGCCATACAGAATGCCCCAACTAACCCCTGGCTGTTGGGAGTCTGGATCCCCCCTCTCCCACCACACATACGTGCAAGCTCCTTGGGCCTTGGGGACATTGCCAGATTGAGACCCTAGCAATGGGGGAAAGAAGAATTGGAAAGAAGAGGAAAAGAAAAATTGAAACAATGCTTTTCTTTCTTCCTCTGAACAATTCATTTATAATAAAACCAGAAACGGAGAAGCCTCAGTGTATGAGGATGTATGCAAATCAACAAGACTCTAAGAGTTACTCGAGGGCGGACTGCACTCTACCAGGTGACTACGGAATAGACACCTAAGTGAAGATAGTCAAAGGGGCCTTAGAAGGAAATTAAGCCATGGTTTACTGTGAACTTTAAGTGCTGGGGTCCAGTCAACCAAGGGCTAGGTTAGATCCTTTCCTGGAATAGGGAGCTCAGGGTGCGGGTGGGGTCCTGGTATGGTGTTGAACTGTGAGAGTGAGCCCAAGGGCCAGCTTCAGCCCTTTACATTTTCTGTCTGTGGTGCTGAACCCACTAAAGTCTGGACCCTCCATTTTCAACCGGACCTGGGACATCTCCGCTGCCCCACTCCAATCCTCAGTCCAGGACTTGCTGCATGTTCCTCCAACTTATAACCCATATCCAGTGATTTGAGCCCCCAGAAGACAAGCAGCTTTACTCCATGGAGTAGAAGTGGAGGGGCCTGGAAACCATCTGGAAACTCCTGTTTTCTCTTCTGCTCCTCCCAAACCCCCATATGAGGTAGTGTGGAAAGGATCCTTCTCTCTTCTCTACCTCACTATCTGCAGACTGATAGGGAGAACACCTGCTAGAGTTGAGCAGCTTAATTCAACATCCAAATAATTAGAAGTGGTCTTCCAGGGAGCAGACCCAACTTTACTGAAACCTCCATCTCCAAGTTACTGAAAGTTACAAATTTAGGGGCTGAAAATTTTATCTCTTCCTTTTGCACAAATCCAGAAAGTACATTCGTATGGCAGGACAGAGAAGGCCATCTCCTCCACGGAGAAGACTAAGATTGATTCAGAGAAATCAGGGTCAAGGTCTGTCCTCAACAAAGAGGACAAGGAGGGAGCAAAGCGTACTGCTGAGCTCTACTGCTCAAAGGGACATTTCCAATTTGTCTCTTTCCTTTTCCATTCTCTCTCCTACTCCTCTGCTTAAGAAAAAATAAACACATCCAAGGTGAATTTTTTTCTAGGACAATAAACTCATAGGCAAAAATAAGATGGAGGTCATATACAAATGTTTGAATTGTAATTTTCTAAGATAAAGGAAATATAAAACATTTATTGACTTTGAAAATTAAGCAGCAAAAACCTTTCATTATCAAACACAACCATTTAGACTTTATGATCCACTACTTTCTCTTCTGTGAAATAAGAATGAAAACATTTCAGAGTTATTGTGAAGTCAGAATATAATTTATTTGTATGGCCCAGCACATGGCACTTGGCACAGAGTTCTGGTATATTTTATTACTCAACTTCATGGTTAATTAAAGTGAAAAACAGAAAGAAAAAAGGAAAGGATAAAGGAAGGTTAGATGATGAGATAGGAGGAGAGAGAGAGAGAATTAGGGAGACGGTCATAGAGGAAAAGACATAATGAGGGATAAAGAAGGAGACAGTCTGTTGAGATGAATGTGGCTGGAAAGCACAAGAGCCTGAAAGGAATGTGTTTGAAGGGACAGGAGTGTCATGAGGGCAGGCTGGTTGGCCAGCTGCCAAGTGGCCTCAAAGGTGACACTTATCTTGGTGAATTAATCATAGTCCAGGATCATAAACTTGACTTTAAAAGCATTAATAAAGAACCTATGTGTTGGAGGGTCGCAAAGTAGATCATAACTAACTCAGCTCTGACCCTGCTATCTGAGCCAAAGAACCAATGAATTAATACACAATGAGAAATGGAACTGCCAAGGGAGCCAGAATTCTCACATTGCCATGTCCAGCAAATTCTTCCCTTATAGGAAAATGTGCACAGGAAGCCAATTTATGATGTGAAGCCTGTTTTGAGAGTGTAAGGGGAGGCCTTTGGATGGTTTAAATATTTCATGGCATCAGGCTCTGGTAGCCTTGTGCCTCCAAATTCCCAGTAGGGATAAATCTGCCAGTGGCACCTCAGTGACTGTACTAAGGGCCAGGGCTTGGAATGGGATCTATCAACATATGCTTCTCTGACTTTTTTTTAAATCCTGATTTCATTTCTGAGGAGCTCATTTGAAGATTGAAGCAGCCCTTTTAAATTTAAACGACCAGAGTAATATAAACTCATAAAAATTTTTATAAGTAAAAAGCAAAGATATCCATAAAGATATCCAAAAGTAAAGTTATACCAACCCCATATAGTCCTATTTCAAATTTTAAATGTGTTAACAGATTGATACGTACCCTTCCTGATATTTTCTATGAACACACACACACACACACACACACACACTTTTACAGAAAATAAGTATATCTGTTAGTGAGGTAAACACTGTTGATTACCCAATACCTTTTCCCTTTCATATTTTATTGCTGAGAAAGCCCCAATTTTGTTTAGATGTTCATCTGCTCTCATCCTTTGCTCAGAGTAGATGACCCTCTCCCCAAGTTCAGGGATGAATAAAGATTGTTGTTGGCTAGTCATTGTCATCCCATACCATGTGTCAGGGTTAGTGTAGGCATGGGTATGTGATACAGCCCTGGCCTTCTGAAATAGGAATTCTAGGAAAGGTTTTCACTCCTAAAAAAAGAATTGCATAACAGGCAACATCCCACTTCTTCTCTGAAGATTCATGTCTGCATCTGACACCTGAGGCTGCTGCAGCTGTCTTGACATGAAGAGAGAGAGCTCAACACTTTAAGATTTTTCAGTTGTATGTAACTGGAAACCTAACCAAAACTGGCTTAAACAAAAATGATGTTTTATTTGTTTTATTTACACTATTTTATTTGTGTAATTGAATGAGGTTGATCTGCATACAACAGCAACATTTAGCATTGGGATTGTGGTAGAGTATTAGCTAATCACCAAACTTGGGTATTCTAAAAAGGAATGCAATTGAGATCCTAGAACTAAAAAATACAATAACTGTATGTAACACAATAGATGGATCTAACACAAGATTAGACACAATTAATTCTGGGATTAATAAGCTGGAAGATTGGTCAGTATAAAATATCCATACTGAAGTGTGTAGAGAGAGAAAAGAAGAGAAAATTATAGATAAGAGACTAGGAGACATACAGGACATGGTGAGTAAGTCTAAATATATGGAATTAGAAAGAGGGAAGAGAGAATGGGAAAGAAGCAATATCTGAAGAGAGGGTAATTGAAAATTTTCTAAAACCGATGAAAGACATCAAGACATATACTCAAGAAGTGTCATCAATCCCAAGCAGGATTAATGCAAAGAAAACAACACCTAAACACCTCATAATAAAACTGCTGAAAACCAAACACAAAGAAAATAAAACCTAAAAGCAGTTAGAGTGAGAAAAAATACACATTGCCTTCAAAGGAAGAACATTAAGACTGACAACTAACTCCCCAACATAAATGATAAAACAAAGAAAATGATGGAATAACATCTTTAAAGTGCTGAAAGAAAATATGGTTACTCTAAAATTCTATACCCAGTGAAAACATCCTTCAAAAATGAAAGAAAAGTACATGTTTTCAAACAATCAAAACCTGTGAAAATTTTTCATCCATAGAGCCATACTTAAAGAAATACTAAGGGGACTTTTTCAAGCAGAATGAAAATAAACCAAAAGGAAGCATGAATATGCAGGAAGAAATAAAGAGCAACAGAAAGGATAAATATATGGGTAAAAGTAAATGAATCAACGACTGTATAAAGCAATAATATCTTGCGGAGTTTTAAGCAAATGTAAAATTAAACCACACCACAGAAATAGTACACACTGTGGGAGCAGGTGAATAAAGTATTTTAAGATCTTTGCATTGTCCAGGAAATGGTAAAAGAATTAACTTATATTAAACTTTAACAAGACAAGAATGCATGCTGTAATCACCATGGTAATCATGGAAAAATCGTAAATATATATATTTCTAACAAGCTACTGTAGGAAAATAATGGAATAATAAAACAAATCCAAAAAAAGGTGGGTTTAAAAAAAGATTTTATGTATTTATTTGATAGGGAGAGAGAGCTCAAGCAGGGGTAACAGCAAGCAGAAGGAGAGGGAGAAGCAGGCTCCCCGCCGAGCAAGGAGCTGCATGGGATGTGGGCTCCAACCCAGGACCCCGGGATCATGACCCGAGCCAAAGGCAGATGCCTAAACAACTGAGCAACCCAGGTGCCCCTCAAAAAAAGGTTTAAAAGATGAGAGGAAAAAGGAACATAGAACATGTGGGAGAAAAAGAAAACAAATACTATAATATCTTGAAACTCAAATGTATAAATAGCTATTGAATATAAGTGAAGTAAATACTCCTATTAAAAAACAAAAATTGTCAAATTGGTTTTTAGAAAGCAACTCTTTACTGCTTTAAAAAATCATATATATAGGGGTTCCTGGGTGGCTCAGTTGGTTGGGCGTTGGACTCTTGATTTTGGTTTAGGTCATGATCTCAGGATCGTGAAATTGAGCCCTGTGTTGGGCTCAATGTGGGGCATGGAGCCTGCTTGAGAGTCTCTCTCTCCCTCTCCCTCTGCCCTTCTAAAAAACACACCCCCCACTCTAAAAAAAAAAAAAAAACAAGAAACAAAACCCAAACCAAAACAAAAAAACCAAACAAACAAAACCCAAAAACTCTTATATGTAAGGACTTGGATATGCTAAAGAAAAGACAAATAGTAACTAAAAGACAATCAGTGAAGCAAAACTATTATACAAATTAGACTTTACGGCAAAAAGCATTATTCGATGTTATATAATGAGTAAAATGTCAATGAACTAGGAAGATACAACAATTCTAAATTTGTATCCACCTAGTAACATAGCTTTAAAGTATACAAAAGCACATCACGTCACACCTCCACATCTGCAGTATAAAAACTGATTCCTGGGAATCCAAGAAAGGAGAACTTGGGCAAAAGAATGAACGTGGAAGACAGAGTGCACTCAGTTATATGAACATAGCACAAAAGTATTGCTCAGCATTATCAACAATAGCCCAAACGTCCATCAGCTGATGAATAGATCAAGAAGATGTGGTCTGTATACAATGGAATATTACTCAGCCATCAAAAAGAATGAAATCTTGCCATTTGCAACCACGTGGATGGAGCTAGAGTGTATTATGCTAAGCAAAATAAGTCAGAGAAAGACAAATACCATATGATCTCACTCATATGTGGAATTTAAGAAAGAAAACAGATGAACACATGGGAAGGGAGGAAAGAAAAAAAGGAGAGAGGGAAATAAGTCATAAGAGACTCTTAATGATAGGGAACAAACTGAGGGTTGATGGAGGAAGGTGGGTGAGGGATGGGCTAGATGGGTGATGGGGATTAAGGAGGGCACTTGCGATGAACACTGGGTGTTGTATGTAAGTGATGAATCACTGAATCCTATTCCAGAAACCAGTATTGCTCTGTACGTTAACTACCTAAAATTTAAATCAAAATAAAATGAATAAAAATAAAGATAAATAGTACACGCACACACACACACACACACAAAAGACTATCGCTTGGTATATTTAACTACTTGCTTCTGAACAGATAAATCCCACCAAATTTCAATGACCTAATTCAACAAATTTATTTTTAGCTTTCATTACATGTTCAGGGTGGCTTAGTAGGGACTCTGCTTCATTCACAGTCCTTGGGGGAAGAAACTGACAGAAGCTTTAACATGTTGACCCTGTAGAATCAGGAACATGTGATGGGGGAAGAGGGAGGTGTATAAGACACACAAAATTCTTTTTTTTTTAAAGATTTTATTTATTTATTTGACAGAGAGAGAGTGAGCACAAGCAGGGGGAGCGGGAAAGGGAGAAGCAGGCTCCCCGCTGAATAGGGAGCCCAATGTGGGGCTCAATTCCAGAGCCCTGGGATCATGACCTGAGCCGAAGGCAGACGCTTAACCACCTGAGCCACCCAGATGCCCCAAGACACACAAAATTCTTAACTATCTCAGCTCAGAAGTAACACAAATCACTTCTGCTTAAAGATCATTGGCTAGGTCCATTCACATGGCTCTATTCTTATTTCAAGGAGAATGAGAAATATAGGGGAACACATGGAATATTTGGTGGACACTCTCTTTGTTACAGGAATTCTCCAGATCCTTAGAGGAAAATAAGTCGACCCTTGAACATGCTGGCATAAGGGATGCCAACTCCCTGTACCATTGAAAATCTGTGTATAACTTTGGACCAAAAACTTAATAGCCTACTATTGACCAGAAGCCTTACCAATTACACAAAGTGGTTTTTTTTTTTTTAAGATTTATTTACTTATTTTGCGGCGGGAGGGGGAAAGGGAGAGGGAGAAAGAGTCCCAAGCAGACTCCACGCTGAGTGTGGAGCCCACTGTGGGCTCGATCCCACCACCGTGAGATCAGGACCTGAGCCAAAACCAAGAGTGAGATACTTAACCGACTGCACCACCCAGGGGCCCTAACACAAACTGCTGATTAACACATATTTTGTATGTTATATGTATTATATACTGTATTTTTACAATAAAGTAAGCTAGAGGAAAGAAATGTTAAGAAAATCATAAGCTAGAGAAAATATGTTTATAGAACTGTACTGTATCAACACTGTAAGTTTATGTTGTCTGTTTACAAGGCGAATCATCTGTGAGTACCTACATAGATACCCTATTACATGATACAAGCACTGTAGATATGGTATGTTTTACTAACACTAGACATCAAAAATGGAAGGATAATGTGAAAAAGACATTCATGCTTATTTACTGGTATAATGATCCGTGCATTGATGATGAGGAAGTGGCAATATGATTAGTTTATGGTAGCCTAGTGTGATCGATACGATTGCTTCATGGTAGCCTCGCCTATACACTAATGAATGAATCATTATAAAATTTTTATGGCATACAGTACCACAGTCATATTCACAATACACTATTGGACACGTGGTTACATTTTTAAAAACTCACTTACCTATGGTGATAAGCTGATACAGTTTCTCCAATGACAAGAGAGAGAGAGGCATACTGTACAGTAATGTAATTCTTTGAGAGCAAAGTTATAAAAGAGGGATGAGAACTAACATATTATTAATTGTGTATTAAACATCACTGGTCATACAACTCACTTCCACACAAGTTATGTACACAGAGTTCTATGTGACAAATACTTAGGTGATGATGGTGATAATGACACAAAAATCAAACATAGGATTTCATTCCCAAAACGTCTATGACAAGGAGAGAAAAGACCGTCTCCTGCCGTACAGTTAATAGATGTTCACACGGAGACACGCGCACACATACACAACAGGTCAGCTTATTCACTATAGAGCGTGACGATGATTTGTTTTCATTAAGTGGAAGTGGATCATCACAAAGGTCTCTGGCCTCACTGTCTTCATGCTGGGAAGGCTGGAGAAGAGGGGGAAGAGGAGGGGTTGGTCTTGCTGTCTCAGAAGTGGCAGAGGTGGAAGAGGTGGAGGAGGTGGGCAGGGAGGCAGGAGAGGCAGGCACGCTCCGTGCAACTTGGAAACACATGGTCTTTTCTGTTTAACCCATTTTTGCCTTTTCATTTCTCTAAAAATGTTTCTGTACGGTACCAATCCTTCTTCCGCCGTTGGCTTTAGTTTCAGTGCCTGAGCATAGAAGGATCCATGTCATGAAAGAAGTCAAAAGCAGTCTGGAATAATTGAACCCTTCTGCCAGATCGTCTAATGTCTGTTTGTTTTCTGGCCCTGCTTCCTCCATGTCTCCCTCATTGTCCGGACCCGGTTCGGAAGGAGTCATCTGCATCACGTCATCTTCTCTTAGCTCTTCCGGTCTGGTGTCCGTTAGCTCTTGAATTCCTCCAAGATCCATATCTTTAAACCCTTCACCCCTCACCTTTTTTGCCATATTCACAATCTTTTTTTTTATGATTTTATTTATTTACTTGAGAGAGAGAGCAAGAGAGAGCACAAGTAGGGGGAGAGGGGAGAGGGAGAATCAGACTCTCTTGCTGAGCAGAGAGCCTGACACAGGGCTCAATCCCAGGACCCTGAAATCATGACCTGACCCAAAGGCAGACGCTTAACACACTGAGCCACCCAGGCGCCCCTGCCATATTCACAATCTTTTTCATGATTTCCTTGACTGGCTCTCTTGTAAATCCTGTGAAGTTATATAAAACATCTGGACACAGTTTTCTGCACCAGGAATTTATTGCTTCAGGCTTGATGGCTTTCACAGCTTTTCAATAACAGGGATGGCGTCTGTAGTGGTGTAACCCCTTCTAGACTTGCATGACATTCTCTTCATTGGGATTCTGTTCCATAGCACTGACAAGTCTTTCTGTAGGGTGCCATGTGTAATGAGCCTTAAAGGTCCTTAGGACTCCCTGATCTAGAGGCTGAATTCGAGATGTTGTGTTTGGGGGCAAGTACACCCCTTGGATGCCTTTGGCATTGAACCCATGGGGTTCTGGGTGGCCAGGGGCATCGTCCAATATCAAAAGAACTTTAAAAGGCAGTCCTACTGGCAAGACACTTCCGGACAATGCATCAAGGAAGCCAGTCCAGAAAAAGCGTTCTCATTGTCCATGCCTTCTTATTGTACAATCAAAAGGCTAGCAACCAGGATTTATCTTTTTCCTTCAAGGCTCATGGGCTAGCAGCTTTATATGGGAAGGCAGTCCTGATCACAAACCTGACTGCCTCTGCAGAAAGCAGTAGAGCTGACCTATCCCTTTCTGCCTTAAATCCTGGTGCTTGCTTCTCTTTCTTACTAATAAATGTCCTTCGTGGATTTTTCCCCCCAGAATAGGGCACTTTCATCTACATTAAAAACCCGTTCAGACAGGTAGCCTTTATTCTCAATGGTTTTCCTAATGGCATCTGGGAACTTGTCTGCTGCCTCTTGGTTGGCAGACGCTGCTTCTCCTTTTATCTTGACATTTTTAAAGCCAAACCTCCTCCTAAAATTATCAAACCATCCTTTGCCGGCATTAAATTCTCCAACTTAAGATCCTTCACCTTCCTTTTGCTTTAAGTTGTCATATAATGACTTCACTTTTTCTCAAATCATATTAGAGTCCATAGGTATAACTTTCTTAGAGCAATCCTGCACCCACAAAAAAGCTGCACTTTCAATATGAGATAAAAAGGTACTCTGCAAGAAATGCAAGGTTTTTGTGCTTGCTGGCATAGCTGCAGTGACTGCTTCACAAATTTCCTTTTTTTTTTACAACAGTACTTACAGCAGATTCATTTGTCTTGAAATGGAGGGCAACCGTAGCTGCAGACCTCAATCTACGGTACATATCAAGCAATTCAACTTTTTCTTGTAATGTCATGACTTTGCTTCTGGGGAGCACTTCCAGCATCACTAGTGGCGTTTCACATGGGTCCCTCGGTGATATTCAAAGTTCCCAGTATTGTACTAACCGCAAAACACAAGAACCATGAGAGATCACTTCTCACTGCAATACCCAGCCTACTGGAGAGACCAGCTTCTCACTCAGAGATGATTAGCATCAATCACGTGCTGCTTTTTAAAACTTGAAGTAGAGGTGACACAGTGTCACACCCGTTTCAGGTGTACCACACAGCAATTCCACAACTCCACGCTCACGCTGTGCCCGGCACAGGTTAGCTACCATCCGTCACCGCACAGGGCCACTACCACACTACCAACTATACTCCCTGCACTGTACCCTCCATCCTCTTGACTTAGTCATTCCATACCTGGAAGCCTCTCTCTCCCACTCCCCTTTACCCATTTTACCCGTCCCCACACCTCTTTCTCCTCTGGCAGCCACCAGTGTATTCTCTGATCACATGCTGTTTTAAGCAGACACTAACAACACTCGAGCTCCCTGCAACAGCAACAGGAGGTCGCTACGAAATTACCGTGGTAGCACAGTACGCACTGCAGTTAACCTTACGCAGTTATGACTTCTCCTGCCTCTTTACTTTGGCTTACATTTCTCTGGTGTCACATATGGTCTGTAAGTGTTTGTGTGAGTTTTGATAAGTTTTCACTTAAAAAAATTTTTATTTATTTATTTGACAGAGACAGAGAGCACAAGCAGGCAGAGCGGCAGGCAGAAAGAGAGGGAGAAGCAGGCTTCCTGCAGAGCAGGGAGCTGAGGCGGGGCTCGATCCCAGGACCCTGGGTCATGACCCAAGCCAAAGGCAGATGCTTAACCAGCTGAGCCACTCAGGTGCCCCAGTTTTAACTTTTTAAAAAAGATTTTATTTATTCATTTGAGAGAGAGGGAGGAGGGAAGGAGGCGGGGAGGAGCAGAGGGAGAGGGAGGGGGGAAAATTTCAAGCAGATGGGGTGCCTGGGTGGCTCAGTCGGTTAAGTAGCCAACTCTTGTTTTCAGCTCAGATCATGATCTCAGGGTCCTGGGATCAAGCCCCAGGATGGGCTCCACACTCAGCTGGGAGTCTGCCTGAGATTCGCTCCCTCTGCCCCTCCTCTCACCTGCACTCTCTCTTTCTCTGTAAAATAAATAAATAAATCTTTAAAAAAAAAATCTCATGCAGACTCGACCCTGAAATCATGACCCAAGCTGAAACCAACAGTCAGTCACCCAACTGACTGAGCCACCCAGGTGCCCCAAGTTTTAACTTTTATAATAGGTGTGTGTATATCTTACGGTAGTAAATGATAAAATACACTAATATCCACATGTTTTATGAATACATGACATACCCAACTCTTAATTTTTTTGATATGTCTAAGCTATGTGGTTTGTGAGTTTTTGCAAATGGGCACAAATCTCCAAAAAGTTTTCCAGTACATATATTGGGGGAAAAAATCCATGTATAAGCGGACCCGTGCAGTTCAAACCGTGCTGTTCAAGAGTCAACTGTGTCCTCTACCGATGTATGCCATTACTTGACAATGGTGTAAAAAATTCTTTTTCTACCTTCCCAGTAATCTCTCAGTTGTTTTATCTTTAAAATAGCATCTATCCGGGGCACCTGGCTGGCTCAGTCAGTACAGCCTGTAACTCTTGATCTTGTGGTTGAGAGTTCAAGCCCCATGTTGGGTGTAGAGATTACTTAAAAAAAAAAAAAAGATCTTAAAACAAAAATAAAACAAAATAGCATCTATCCATTTCTCTCTTTCTGTGTATCTGTTTCTGTCTCTGTCTCCTTCCTTTGCTCTCTTCTTTCCCTTCTCTCCCACATAGCATCTTCCTTAGCTTCAAAACATTCCTTCCTCAAAACCCCTGGAAGAGGTCCTATGGTGATCCAGGGTTAAAAGAAACACCTGTATCCTTTCATATAATGTGGTTTCGACTATAGACTACAGACAGCAATTCAAACACAGTCCCTTCCTCACTCCTTACCCCCAAACATTTTAATATTAATAGGGCCAGCAGGGGAGGCTGCATGGTTTCACAAAAGGACTGTGGCAAAATTGGAAGACCAAACAAAGAGTTAGGATTTACACCCTCAGATGAGGGCAGTAATTGTGTTTTGGAGCCCTCTGAGACAAGAAATGGAGTCAACATACATCACTCCACAATAGGCCAGTGGTCAGGGACAACATCCAAAACATTGCAACTGGAAAGGACATCAGAGCTCCACTAGTCCACTCGCCCATTGTACAGATGAGGAACCTGAGGCCCAGAGAGGGAAAGACATTTGCCTGGGTCCAAGAAAACTTCTGCAAAGCTTAGACTAGAACCTGCGCATCCTGATTAAAAATTTCAAGCCTATTTGTTTGGTCAAAATTGGTTGGAAGGACAGTGTGTTACTTTTCTATGCTGTACTAACAAATCACTACAAGCTTGACAGCTTACGAGAATACATGTAATAATATCTCACATTGTCCATGGGTCAGTTCTGGGCACAACTTAGAAGGGTCCTTTGCTCGGGGTCTTACAGCCGGCAATCAAGGTGTTCGCTAGGCTGCATTCTCATCAAAGGCTCGACTAGGGAAGAATTCACTTCCAAGCTCATTCACTTTGTGGGCAGAATGCATTTCCTTATGACTGTAGGACTGAGGAGGCTGGATTTTTGCTGGCTGCTGGTTGGAGGCTGCCCACAGCTCCTTGCCATATGAGCTTCCCAAAGTGGCTAATCACTTCATCAAACTGTAAGAATCTATCACCTCAGGGGCACCTAGTCCTTCCATTAAGGGCCTTTTTCATGATTAAGTCAGAATAATCTCCCTTTTAATTAACTCAGACTCAATTGATCTGGGACCGTAACTACATCTACAGAGTTTCTCACTTTTGGCATATTCTGCTGGTTTGCAGCAAGTCACAGGTACCACGCACACGCAGGGGAGAGGATTTCAGAAGGACATGCACACCAGGGGACAGGAATCATGGGGACCACAGACGGAAAGAGTCATATCCACTCATGTGTAGGAGAGAAGACTTACTGGGTGGATGGAAATATCTACCAAGAATGAACCGGACGACCTGGTGGCAAATGAAGCAGGTCTGAAAGCTGCCAGATATGGAGACAGCTGATTTCTCCTTAAAAAAAAACACACACACACAAAAAAAAAACACCCTCTTTTGCTTGCTCTCTCTTCCTCTTTCCCCCTGAGGTCAAATGATCTCTAGTTTCTTCTTCTCGTAGCATAATTGCTGCATTTTCCTTTTTGTAGACAGTGCTCACCTCAGCCTCCTCATGGCATCTGCTCTTAAACTCTGGTCTCCCCATGACGTTGGCTTTTCATGGTCTACCTGACTTGTCATGTCTACTCTGGCTTCTGCTGTGTCCCTGAGCCTGCATGACCTTTCAACTTACCTCCCCACAGCCAATTTTGGCAAATTCTTGGGGGAGGAATCTAATTGTCCAGCTTGGGTCAGGTGTCTGTTACCGGTCCAAAAGCCATGATCAAGGGAACAAAATGGCCACTTAAGCAGGTGTGTGTGTGTGTGTGTGAATGAGCAGGCACTCCAATTCATGTCTTTTATTTAATTCCATTGCACCAAACTGGGCAGCAGCAAATGGAGATGCCTCTTCTTGCCAGAGGCCTCCGCCTGCCCCGGCAGCTGCTCTGGTCACCGCATTCTGTGCAAACTCCACCAAGGCATAAAGCTGACATGCCTGTTTCACTGTGGTATGTTCAGTACCTAGATCTATACCAAGACTTTGAACTTGCTGCTCTGTCTGCCTGGAACTCTTTTCCTCCAAATGTCTGCATGGTTTCCTTCTTCTCTCCCTTCAGGTCACCCTTGCAGTGAGGTCTTCCCTGACCAATCTACAAAAATTACAAAACTTCTCCACCCTGGCCCTCCTCCCTCCACCCGGGCTTGCTTTTCTCTCTACAGCCCTTATCATCATCTGACCACTCTTCCTTATTCACTGATTGATAGACATCCTCATATGAGAAATAGGTAGAAGACAGTATTCAAAGAATGTCTATAGTTGTGTTGGAGAGTTTAGGAGAGACAATGAATAAAGATACAGTAAACAAATAATGGGAAAAGGGGGAATTATTAACTCCAGGAGAAACAAAAATTATACAAGGAAGGAAGTATAATCGTAGTTCACATTTGGTTCAATAGTGGAAAGTATTATAAATCATAACGTATCTACTAGTGATTTTAACCTAAAATAACGATACAGTCACAGAAGAGGAAAGTTGGGACTGGGTTGTATATCAGGATGTCTATCAATTTCAGTCATTCCCTGGACACACCTGCCCTGGGGTATCTTTCCACTCCTTGGGGGCAGACCGTTCTTTGGACTTGCCCAGCTGTCATTCTGGGCTCCCCAAAGCTTTTCTTTCTTAGATTTCCTTTTTACCAAATCCCAAGTTTCCCCTTACCTTTTAAAATTTACCTTCTCATTATATCTTTTGGTGGCTTCCTAAGAAAGGAGACATGGGGAAAAAAAACCGAGACCTTGGATACCTAAAAATGTCTTTATTCTCCCTTTACACTTGTTAAATTGGTTATAGAATTCTAGGTTCAAAGTTATTCTCCCTCAGAGTTTTGGAGGTAACTCTCCCCTGTCTTCTGGCTCCCAGAGCTATTCTAATCCACATCCTTGGGGGCATGTCACTTCTTTTTTCTTCCTAAAAGAAAAAGTAAGACAGCCATTTCCTCTTCTGCATCTGGATATTGTCAGGAGGGAATGCGATGCTGGGGATTGCTTCCATCCTTTTTCAACCATGAGGGGAAGGCCAAAGAAACCACAGATAAGGCAATATGATACCCCGGTGTCTTTGAACCACTGGGTTAACCATCTCTAAAACCAGCCTATCTAAAGACTCCTCAAAATGTGGGGTCATAAGCTTACTATACTTTAAGCATGAAAATGTGGTCTGAGACCACCAGAATCAGCACCACCTGAGATCTTATTAGAAATGCAGAATCTCGGGGCGCCTGGGTGGCACAGCGGTTGGGCGCCTGCCTTCGGCTCAGGGCGTGATCCCGGCGTTCTGGGATCGAGTCCCACATCGGGCTCCTCCGCTATGAGCCTGCTTCTTCCTCTCCCACTCCCCCTGCTTGTGTTCCCTCTCTCGCTGGCTGTCTCTATCTCTGTCAAATAAATAAATAAAATCTTAAAAAAAAAAAAAGAAAAGAAATGCAGAATCTCAGGCCTCACTCCTGGCCCCCTGAATCAGGATCTGCATTTTAACAAAACCCCCAAACGATTGATACGATGTTAAAGTTGGAGACGCACTCCTTTTAGCCATATTTAGCTCTCTCCCTTCTTATTTACAGCCAAACACCTTCTAACTGATACGGTGGGTGCAGCCGACAACCTTGAAGCCTCAAGTCACAAGCCCTTGGCTTGCTTTGATTCCGGCAACAGTTTCCGAGGTAAGAAGAATTCTGGAGATGTCCCTGCCCCTGAGGTTCTTGTCCTTGGGCTACTCCTCCCAATACTAATACAGTTACCACTGCAGAGGGACTTCGCAGTTGGGATTAAGGTTGCTAATCAGTTGGCTTTAAAACAGAGAAATTATCCTGGCGCACCTAACGGGGCCTAATATATCACACGATCGCGTGCGCTCTTCCGAGTAGCAGAGGAAGTCAGAGAGGTTCAGTGTGTGAGGACTGAGCCTGACGTTGCTGGCTCTGAAAATGGAGGAAGGCAGACACAAATCATGAAATGCAGGCAGCCTCCTGAAGGTGAGAAAGACCCCCCACCTGACAGCCAGCAAGGAAGTGGGAACTTCAGTCCTACAATTGCACAGAACTGAGGTTCTATGCCAGCCATCTGGGATGCGGATCTGTCCCTAAAGCCCCCACAAAGGAGCAGAGTCCTGCCAGCACTTTGATTTTGGTCTTATGAGACTAAGGAGAAAACCAGCTGAGCCACACTGAGCCTGGACCTCTGACTCACAGATATTGTGAGATAGGACACTTCCCTGCTGTTTTAAGCTGCTAAGTCTGTAGTCATTTTTTCTGGACAGAACAGTTAGGGTGGACAGTTGTGCTACGCCCGGACTTACCTCTCACGGGCAGCGTCCCCCTTCAAACCTACGATGCGTCTTTCTGTCTTTATGCCTGCCTCAGGACCTTCTCTGACATCACGGGAGCCTGCCTGGCACAAAGGAGACCAGAAGGGTGAGGAAGTTAACAGCCCTAAGGAAAACACTCAACTTGGGGATGATGGGGGCCAGCAGATAATTGCTTTAGCTGTAACATTTTAATTCTGGGAGGCATTTGTACGCGTCTTAGAAGGCAGACTCAAAGCCCCCGTAGCAGCAACCACCATGGTGCACTCTTCACATGTTTGCCTCTTCTTTCTTTTTTGTTCCATTCTCCTCAATTCCTTGCTCTTGCTTCCTACGATGGCCTTCAAACGCCTGCCCTGCTCCAAAGCCCCTTTATCAATCTCTGCTTGAGATGGACAGGCAACCAGTAAAGTCGACTCCACGAACTCATCTTGCTCAGAACGAAAGGTTAATTTACTGGAGGATTATTTCAGTGTTTCACACTGAAACCAGGCCTCAGGGAAAACTGAAATCAGGGATCCAATACCACGAAGTCCCTCTCTGTTCCTTGTTCGTTCCCTAATGGTATTACTTTTAGAGAGAAAGATCCCAAAGAAGGATTGTAATTGATGACCCTTGGGTTGGTGTCCATGACTGGTACAGCGGGAAACAGAACACTCTCATTGGTTCCCTGTGGGTCAGGGTTCTAGCCCCATTTCAAACTATTACAGCTGGGCGGTAGTGTCAGGGACGCCAGGCATGGCCAGTGGAAGCCACCATTATATTGCAGGGCATTCCCAGAAATGGGGGAATGACGAAGAGATGGGGAAAGCTCCACTAGTTTTCTAAAACCATTGCCATCCACTCTCACTTCTCTTACTGGTGTGGGAAACAATGGCAAAAGAAAATAAAGATAAAATTAAATGTCCACATAACCTGGAGCCCATTGACAACTACTTGAGATAGGCAGATTGTAACATTCCTCCAGGATCCTGCAAGTCCTCTTTAGCATAGGAAAGTCCTTTTGGAACTTCCCTTATCTTTACTTCCCCACCCCCAAGGTATATAATCACTGCCCCTCCCAATCCCGGGGCAGCAGGGAGCTTCAGGGAGCAGCTCTTTCTGCCCATGAGTCCTGTCCCTGTGCTTCAATAAAACCACCAATTTGCACCCTAAACGTCTCAAGAATTCTTTCTTGACCATCAGCTCTGGACCCCACCAACACACAACAACATTCCAACCCCCCCCAAAAAAAACCCAAAATAAAAAACTTCATCATTACTTCCTCTTTCCTGATTCTTCCTCAGCTTCCCTCATATGCTGTCCTACCTCTGCCCAATGCATAAGTGCTGCTGTTCCTGAAAGTTCCTTCCTTATTCTTTTTCTCTTCCCATTCTTAGTCATTTCCAGAGTCATCTAATTCCATGGTAGACGGCATGGTCTTCTCCCCAACGTTTAATCCTCTCCAAACATTTAATCTAATCTAGTCAGGGCAGTTCCATCCCCCTTGGCAACAATTTGTTTGGGATGAACAGAACTTAATCAGCTTAGACTGGTGAGAATTCAGGAGAAGCTTGCTTAGGACTTCTAGGAAAGAGAAATCTGCCTGTTGGATGGGAAAGGGGAGCATGCTGCCTCAGTTGCCCCCAGCAGCCATCCTGTGATATGAGGGGAGCCAGCTTCGGTATGTAGTCAACGGTGGGCACAGCAGAGCAGTGAGACGAAGCATCTCAGGTTGGTGTCCATGACTGGTACAACGGGAACCTAATGACGTTGAACCAGGGAATCTACTCGCTCTGCCCTCCCGTTCGATTTCCAGCATTGTGAGATGATACATTTCCATATTGCATAAGCCAGTTTGAATCAGGTGTCTGCTACTTGGAGATGAAGGCATCCTACTTAATTCACACTTACTACTATGAATTCTCTCAAACTCTCTTTCCTGGGCTCCAGACCTACCCACACTTCCCAACTTTGCTCCTCCTCTTCCTGGGTTTCCTACAATTCTTTCACGTAAGAAAGAAGAATCAGGTGCCTACGATTATGCCAAGCTCTGTTGTAGATACTGCAGCTAGAGCAGTTGATGAAACAAGATTGCTGTCCTCGAGGACCAGTGAAGGAGGCAGACAATAAACAAAACTGTTTTCTGAATAAATGAAATAACGAATAATGCAGAGTAGGAACTCAGTGTTGAGTGAAAAAGTTATCATTGCCTATAGAGTATCAGACCAGAGACTGGTATTCACGCAGCAGACAGCCCTGGGAACTGAGTGTCAAACCCTGCTCTTGCAGCCCCCCTTGAATCTAGAAGGGTAAATAATCACCCAGGGCCTGCCTTCTGGAGCTGAGTCCAGAAAGAATGCGAACAGGACTGAGTGCTAATTTTGTCAGGCCTCGTATAAAGTGCCTTTGGGTAACTATCTCATTCAGTCCTCACCGATTCTAGGAGTTCGCGAAAGGACAAACAGCTCTGGACAACAGGCCTGAGACCCAGCAGTCTGGCCAGTGACAAGAGCTCCCTCCAGCCAGTCCTGACCCTTGGGTTTAGGCCATGTTCGTGTGACTTTGTGCAAGTCACGGTCTCCCTCGTCCTTCCACGCTCTAGCCAGTGTCTGCAGCGTCTGACCCCTGGGGTTTCCCCGGCGCCCCAAGCTTCAGAGGCTGCCTGGGGTGTGAGAGGGGGTCCGAGCGATGGAGGGCGAATGCAAAGAAGGGAGGTCACTGAGATCAGAACGGAGGCTGTTAGTGAAGTCAGTAAAGAGGGATCAGTGGGTAAGGAAATCCTTGGAGAGAGAGACGGACACTGACAGTCGCATTCTTCCCCACCCTGCCCTCTGCTCCCATGCCCTCTGCCGCCGCTGCCCGGACCTTCTCCTGGGCTCCGGAACGAGGACATTCCTTTTCCCCCACTGGGTGCCTCTAAGCCACTGGCCCGGGCCGAAAGGCGACAAATGCTCCGCGAGCCACGCAGCTTGACTAGGCCCCTGCTCCTTTGGCCCGGGAACTCGCAGTTCTGCTACTCTTCGCCTCTCCTCTCGTCCACTCCCCCCTCGGCTCCTGACCACTTGGTCGGCGCCATCTGCATTCTCTGTGTGCCGGGCCCGCCCGCACTGCGGGGGAGAGGCGGGGAGCCGCCCACGCCGCGCTCGGCGTCGCCGTCTCCCTGGGACGCGCGCGGGCTGCGCGGCGCGCGGGAGCCGGGCGGGCGGCCATGGCGCGGCGCGCGGGGCGGTAGCCGGGCGGACCGCGGGGAGCGCAGGGGCCGCCATGGCCCGGCG
>NW_024425786.1:28718767-28780274 GCF_017311325.1 Ursus maritimus
AATCAGGTGTCTGCTACTTGGAGATGAAGGCATCCTACTTAATTCACACTTACTACTATGAATTCTCTCAAACTCTCTTTCCTGGGCTCCAGACCTACCCACACTTCCCAACTTTGCTCCTCCTCTTCCTGGGTTTCCTACAATTCTTTCACGTAAGAAAGAAGAATCAGGTGCCTACGATTATGCCAAGCTCTGTTGTAGATACTGCAGCTAGAGCAGTTGATGAAACAAGATTGCTGTCCTCGAGGACCAGTGAAGGAGGCAGACAATAAACAAAACTGTTTTCTGAATAAATGAAATAACGAATAATGCAGAGTAGGAACTCAGTGTTGAGTGAAAAAGTTATCATTGCCTATAGAGTATCAGACCAGAGACTGGTATTCACGCAGCAGACAGCCCTGGGAACTGAGTGTCAAACCCTGCTCTTGCAGCCCCCCTTGAATCTAGAAGGGTAAATAATCACCCAGGGCCTGCCTTCTGGAGCTGAGTCCAGAAAGAATGCGAACAGGACTGAGTGCTAATTTTGTCAGGCCTCGTATAAAGTGCCTTTGGGTAACTATCTCATTCAGTCCTCACCGATTCTAGGAGTTCGCGAAAGGACAAACAGCTCTGGACAACAGGCCTGAGACCCAGCAGTCTGGCCAGTGACAAGAGCTCCCTCCAGCCAGTCCTGACCCTTGGGTTTAGGCCATGTTCGTGTGACTTTGTGCAAGTCACGGTCTCCCTCGTCCTTCCACGCTCTAGCCAGTGTCTGCAGCGTCTGACCCCTGGGGTTTCCCCGGCGCCCCAAGCTTCAGAGGCTGCCTGGGGTGTGAGAGGGGGTCCGAGCGATGGAGGGCGAATGCAAAGAAGGGAGGTCACTGAGATCAGAACGGAGGCTGTTAGTGAAGTCAGTAAAGAGGGATCAGTGGGTAAGGAAATCCTTGGAGAGAGAGACGGACACTGACAGTCGCATTCTTCCCCACCCTGCCCTCTGCTCCCATGCCCTCTGCCGCCGCTGCCCGGACCTTCTCCTGGGCTCCGGAACGAGGACATTCCTTTTCCCCCACTGGGTGCCTCTAAGCCACTGGCCCGGGCCGAAAGGCGACAAATGCTCCGCGAGCCACGCAGCTTGACTAGGCCCCTGCTCCTTTGGCCCGGGAACTCGCAGTTCTGCTACTCTTCGCCTCTCCTCTCGTCCACTCCCCCCTCGGCTCCTGACCACTTGGTCGGCGCCATCTGCATTCTCTGTGTGCCGGGCCCGCCCGCACTGCGCGTGGAAGGCGGGGAGCCGCCCACGCCGCGCTCGGCGTCGCCGTCTCCTGGGACGCGCGGGCTGCGCGCGCGCGGGAGCCAGGCGGGCGGCCATGGCGCGGCGCGCGGGGCGGTAGCCGGGCGGACCGCGGGGAGCGCAGGGCCGCCATGGCCCGGCGGCGGCCCCGCCTGCATCGCGCTGTTCCTGGTGCTGCTCTTCGCCTTCGGCACCCTCATGGGCCTGCGCACGCTCAAGGCTCCGGACGGACTCCCGGCGCTGGGCCCGGGCCTGGAGCTGGCGCCCTTTGAGCGACGCCCGGAGGGAGCCCCCGCGCCCGCCGCCCGGGCCCCGGCTGCCCCCGCCGCGCCGCCCCCGCCGCCGCCGCCGCCCCGCACCGCTGGCCCAGGCAGTCCCCCGGGCCCGGCCCCCGCGGAGGCCGAGCCCGCCCCCGGGCAGAGTCTGCGCGTCTACTCGGACCTGCACGCCTTCTACTACTCGTGGTACGGGAGCCCGCGGCGCGAGGGCCACTACATTCATTGGGACCACGTCATGGTGCCGCACTGGGACCCCAAGATCTCAGCCAGCTACCCCCGCGGCCGCCATAGTCCTCCCGACGACCTGGGTTCCAGCTTCTACCCAGAGCTGGGGCCCTACAGCTCCCGGGACCCCGACGTGCTGCGGGAGCACATGACCCAGCTCAAGGAAGCCGCCATCGGTGAGTTCCCCCCATCCCCGGCCTGCCCTGTTCCGCAGCTTCACCATTCTTTCTACACCCCAACTCCCGCTGGTCCTGTCACCGGGCCTCTGGTCCCACTCACCCTTCCGCTTGGCTTCTTACTCCCGTCCTTCTATTTTCATTCAGCTCTTACCACGCGGCGCGGCCCCCCACCTCCTAGTATTAAGACTCCCCCGTCTCTGCCATCTGACCCCTCACAGCAGGGCCCTTTCATAGGGCGGAGCTGCCGGGAGGGCCAGTGGAAGAAGGCATTTGCTCCGAGCCGTCCCAAGGAGGGATAGCAAGGAGAGGGAGAAAGTCTTCATGTCTCTTGGGCTTCTAGGCTTGGGTAAGTGAGGACTGGCCATCCTGGCCCTGCAGGTGTGGGGTTCAGAGAAGCGACGCCTGGAATGGCCAATGGTTTCACACCAGATACAGGATAGGGCAGCAACCCTTCCAGTTTTTGCTAGCTGCAGAAAGGAAAGTTTGCCCATGTTGCATGATGGACCTTGCTGTTTAAGTAGGGGGGCAGGAGCTTTTCTTCAAGTACTCTGCTTGGAAAGAGGTCCCTGGGAGCCTGTTTTGTAGGCAGAAGCTCTGGTGGAGAGGCTCACTTCTTTCAGATCGTGTCACTGAATTTCCTGGATTTTAGAACACATTTCAATTTATCTAGAGATGGTTAGTGAAGGGGTGGGGGGAATTGAATGACAGAGACAGTGGTGGGAGATATTACCAGATAAATAACACAGAGGCTATCCCTTAGGATTTTAGTCTAAAGAAGCAGCCGAGACAAATGTTATTTCCCTCAGGAAGCATAAGATAACCTCTGCGTGGGGCTCTTCTCCCTGTGGGAACTTAGAGGTACCCCTCTTCTCCAGAGAGAGGACCGTGGCTTCCAGATGGGTGTGGCATTATCCACTCATTTCCTTTTGTTCTACTTCTTGCGGATGCAAGCGGAAGCTCGAGTCCTACTGGCTTTTCTCAGGCTCCTTCCCCGCCTGGTGCGCAAAGGTTCCCGCTGCCGCTGAGCTTCAGCACCGTGGGCGTGGACAGCTCCGGGACGCTAGGCTCTGGGATCTGATCTGCAGGAAGTGAACCTGGCAGGAGCCTCGCTTAAGGTTTCATTCGGAAACCATTTTGCAGTTGGAGACGATTTGGGAGGAAACGCATCTGTGTTGCGGGGGTACTGTGTGTTTCTGAAGTAGCTTCTGTATGTCTCAGGCGTCCTGGTCCTGTCCTGGTACCCACCTGGCATGGCTGATGATAACGGGGAACCCTCAGACGACCTGGTACCTGCCATTCTCGACACGGCCCATCAGTACAACATCCAGGTGAGTGTCCAAGAAGAAGTAAGACGCTTTTTGGCCCATTCTGGAGATTTCCCCTTCTCTGCCCCCAGGGGTTCGTTTTTGGCTTTCACCCAGGTATGGCAAATACACATCAAGTGTGGTGTGTGTGTGTGTGGGGGGGTGTTCTAATAAATAGCGCCTATCACTCTTATTTTCTTGAATTGTGGGGGGGGGGATTGGGAAAACTAAAGATAGGAGAAATGGAAGACTGAATAAGTATCCCTGTGACAGAGGTTAAGTTGGAGACCCTGACTCTGGATAGAGGGCAGGCAGTGCCAAACGGGCCCAGAAACTGAATGTCTCAGATCCCTGGCGGGAGGCAGTGCTGAGCCTCAAGTAGTAGATACAGGTAGGCGGGCACACTTTCAAGAGGAATGATGGAGAGGAGCTACCATGTCCAGTTATTTCCCCCAAATGAACCAAATAAGTCATTCCCCTCTCCTGTGGTGAAGGAAGAGAAACAGCAGAGAGGAGCCCCACCCCTGTTCCTGAGCCCATCACCGACACGTTTAACAGATCGGAGCACCTTGCCTGACAGCTTCAGCAAACTTCTTCCCATGGTTTCAGACAGCTGGTGCCAATCACATGGAGCCGGCACATAAGCTTAAACCTATTAGCCATCCAGTGACATCCCGTCAGAATGATTCCCAGATGCCCTGCTGTGGGAGGCAGTCAGGCTTCATGCCCCTCCTCTTTTGGCCCTAAGGCCAGTGGCTGCTTTTATCTTTGTTATGCCCACTGTTGCCAGGCATCCTCCAAGCCCTGGTGGAGCATGAGCCTTATACTCCCCTGACCAGTACCTCCTCTGTTTGTGGCAGGTGGCCTTCCATATCCAACCCTACAAGGGCCGGGATGACATCACTCTGCATGACAACATCAAGTACATCATTGACACGTAAGGCTGCTGTGGGGCCTGATTTCGATGGGGATCAAAACAGGGGCGGGGACAGATTTAGAGGGGAAGGTCAAGAGACCCCAGGGCAGCATGCCGGTGCCTCAGCAGCTACTTCACAGGAACACAGTACTGGGCTTGGAGTCAGCAACCTGGGTCTGAAGTCCAGTTCCGCAGCCTCCGATCCATGATCTGATGCCAGCCTCTTAACCTTCAATCTTGTGAGATTAACATGAGTTAATATATGTGAAAGTGGCTTGTATAGTGTTCGCAGGTTTCATCCATTCATTCAAAAAATATTTGGAGTGCCTTCAGGTGTCCAGGCACTGTCCCAAGCCCCGGTTGTACAGTCATGGGAAGGACTAGCGAAGTTTAAATTCTAGTGTGTGGATGCAGTGAAGCAGACAGTAATTACACATGAAAAATCAAATAGTGACCCATACTATGAGAAAGTAATAATAAAGAATAAGCAGGGTATTGTGTTAGAGCACATCTGAGAATGGGTGCTAGACTTGAGAACGGGTGGTCAAGTGGGCCTAAGGAGAGGATGTGTGAGCTAACACCTGAAGGACAAGTCAGCTCTGCAAAGATCTGGGGCAGGCAGAAAATTCCAGGCAGAGGGCTGTCAGATCCAAAGGCCCATGACGGGACGAACTTGACAGCAGAATAAAAGGCCAGTGTAGCGGGTGTGTAGAGATGGGGTAATAGCAGGGATGGCAGTGGGCAGGGCCAGATCAAGTAGCAGGAGCCTTGCAGGTCTCAGTCAGGAGCAGTCAGATCTGGTTTGTGCCTTAGAGTGGATTATAGGGAACGAGAAGTGGGAGCCTGGAGACCAGTTAGCTGGCTGCTGCTGTGGTCCCAAAGGAAGAGAAGGATGCCGTGGTGTGGGACAAGGAAGTGAAGCTTGAATGAAGGGAGGCTGAGGCTGGGGAGAGGAGGGTGGGAACTAGGTTCTTGCTTAGAGGCATGAGGAGTACAACCGTAGGGACTGGCTGGATCCCAAATCACACTTGGACATCAGGAAAGATCAGATCCATGGCTTGTCCTACGGCTGTGCTGGCTGCTCCCCTCCTAGGCCACCAGCTCAGGTTCTTCTCCCTTCCATTCCTCAGGTATGGCTCCCATGGTGCATTTTACCGCTATAAGAACAGCATGGGTAAAAGCCTCCCACTCTTTTATATCTACGACTCATACCTGACATCCCCGGAGGCCTGGGCCCACCTCCTGACACCCAACGGGCCCCACTCAATACGCAACACCCCCTATGATGGGGTCTTCATCGCACTGCTGGTGGAAGAGGGCCACACCCACGACATCCTGGCTGCCGGGTTTGATGGCATGTACACGTACTTTGCCTCCAATGGTTTCTCCTTCGGCTCCTCCCATCAGAACTGGAAAGCCGTGAAGAGCTTTTGTGATGCCAACAACCTCATGTTCATCCCCAGCGTGGGGCCTGGCTACATAGACACCAGCATCCGGCCCTGGAACAACCACAATACTCGGAACAGGGTCAATGGCAAGTACTATGAGACAGCCCTGCAGGCAGCCCTGACCGTGAGGCCCGAGATCGTCTCCATCACATCTTTCAACGAGTGGCACGAGGGCACCCAGATCGAGAAGGCCATCCCCAAGAAGACGCCAACACGTCTGTATTTGGACTACCTGCCTCACCGGCCCAGCCTGTACCTGGAGCTGACTCGCCGCTGGGCAGAGCACTTCATCAAAGAGAAGGAGCAATGGCTGATGTGAGGAGCCTGGCCACGAGGTGCCAATGTCCTGGCCTCCCTGGAAGGTGTCACCGTGTAGGGTTCAGCTGAGGTTAGAGGCACTCGCCAGTCTCCCAGTCGGCAGCGGGGCGCCTCTGGCTGGGCCATCAGGCTGGGCCCCTGTGGAACAGAGCTTGTTCCTCAGGCATGTGGTGCTGGGGTGCTCTGCAGGGACAGGAAGTGAGGCAGGGTTCCAGAGAGGGGAACAAAGAGGCTGGCAGGTGACTGGACTCAGCTCAGGGCCGCTCCACATCTTGTCGTAAAATAATCCCTTCGAGCTTAGAACTCAGCAGGTTGGTGTTGCGTAGCAGTGCCCAGGGCACTGCTCTTAGGAGGGGTCAGGGCTCCGGGCGAGCACGCGCCCTGCTCCCTCTGCAGCGTCCTTCCCACAGCATCTGTCTTCTCCAAGTGAGGGAACCACCTCTGAGACCTCCCAAAAGAGAAATTCTAGGTTTAAGCCCTTCCCAGTAGATTCCTGAACACAGTGATCAGGAAATAACCCTGGGCGTTCGTACATTCACTCAGCCATACTAACGGACCACCTGACTGTGTGCTAGGCACCGGGGAGAGACTTCACACGGAAAGGTTCCTTTCTTCCAGAAGCTTCCAGGATCCAGCTTTCCTTATTTGGCGTGGCCTTGTAGGTAGTGCCTGAGCACAGATTTTCCTTTTTCGCAGTTCTGTCCAGTGCTGGCAGTTCCGTTCTTTTTTTCTCTAAGAAAATACCTCTGTGCCCCAGAGGCCACATTTCCCCAGATGACCAGTTAGCTCCAGGGAGAGGACCAGGACATCCTCCCTCCCTATAGCTGCCTAAACCGAATGAGGCCCACTCAGTAGAGCCATTTTCAGTGCTACTGTGATTTGTATTAATTAAATATGACATGGTCTTCTCAAGTAAGCATTCCTTTTGCTCTCTTCAAGCCTTCCTGAACTCTGAGCCCTCCTTCAAATGCTGTGACAAACTGACATGTGAGATGGGCTGGCCAGTGTCTGCACAAGGAAGAGTGAGGATGCTTTAAGAAACGAGGAGTGCAAACGAGATTTTTAGAGGGGATATTTAACCATGCTTATTTACAAATAAACGAATATACTTGTTGGGGCCCTCAAAGCAGGCCCTGGAACACCTTCTTGGCAAGATTTAGGAGCTACTTGGAAATACGTGCATTACTTTATGGGCTCAAGCCTGAATCCCAGTTGTGGGACTAGGGTGCAAGGCAGGAGGGGAGGAGGTGGGGGCCTATGGATTACCATGGGAGCTCCAGTTAGGTAATGGGCACTGAATGCCTCCAATGGACAGGGCCGATGAGGACAGGAGCACAGCACTGGATGGCGACCTGCAGTACGTTACAGAAGGGAGAAACCCTGAGGCTTCATTTCACACATACACGGTTTGAAAAGTACTAAAAGTGTGGCAAGCTTGGGGCCAGGAGCAGTAATTCTCATTCGTTGCAGCTTGATCAGTTCTTTCAAAGGCTCATCTGTAGCAAGAGCCATAAAGATGTTCATACACTTTGACCCTGTAATCCTACCCCTAAGGAAATAATTCAAAAAAAGAAATATAAACTATTTACAAAACATTTTCTATTAAAGAAAAACAAGGTTCAAATAGCCAAGAATAATTCTGTTTCACAGCTGGTATACATATAAATAAAGATAAAGGCTCTGAGTACACACTGGATTCAAATAAAGGTACTAGAGGCATAACTCATTATAATTTATTTTATGAATAAATAAAAAAAAAAAGCCACTGGCTGAAAAGAATAGTGGAGATTTGTTTTCCAGTATTCTTTGATTTGGACTTCCCCGCCCCTTGCCAACTGAGCTCACTTCCCACCATGAGTCCAAAATGCTGACTCTCTTCACCAGGCCTTACCGCAAACCACACCACCGGCCTCTCCAGTTCAGAGTAAACAGTGTTGGGCCTGTGGCTCAACAATCTTTACCCTACTCTGGTTCCAGCTTCAGGTGCCTAAGTACATGCCTCTGGTCACTGGAGACCTGAGTAGCACCAGCTGGTGCTGTGGCTGCTTTGGACTTTAAATGCCCTACCCCCCAGAAAGGCGGCTCCGACTGGATTCCAAATCTGTTCCTCAAATTATTTTTCAAAAAAGATTTTTTAAAAAGAAACTTATTAGAACAAGGCCATCCTAGGAATGTTCTCAAAGTCTCTAAGTCAGCTTTTGGCTGACATATGAAATTACAGATAATAACTATGACCTCCCCCACCACGTGTGAGACGAAACCAGCAGCTTCCGGGGCTTGGTCTACAGGGTTCAGAGAGACACACTCCCTTAACGAGTCAGACTAGGGACGCTGCAGTCCCAGTGGCCTCTGTCAATGAGGCCTGGCCAGTCCCCAGTGGACAGACACACAGTGTCCAGCACCAGTCCTCGGGCCCTCCCTTTTCCCGAGATGCACAAGCAGGTCAGTGTGAGGGGAGCAGCCCGTACTTCTGGTGGAGGATGGCTGTAGTACTCTCCAGGGCACTGAGGAAGAAATGGAGGGCAGTTAAAGTTCGACTTCTCAAAGCTCTGAGCCCACCAGAGTCTGGTGATCAGCGACCTCTAAACCCTCTGATCTTAACTATGCTCTCTTCACCAAACCCGTGATGAATCCTTTGAGTCCTCAAAAAGCCAGCACACATTAGCAAACTTAGCCCTCCTCCATCCACCACTTCTCCAAACCTGCCCACCTTGCTCAGGACAAGATAGGAGTGCCAATCTTTATTTTGTTAAGGTTTTTTGGTTTTGGGGTTTTTGTTTTGTTTTGTTTTTTGCACCTTTCAGCCTTCCTAAAATTCTATCCCCATGCCACAGCAAAGAGACTCACCAGCCTGGACGAATGATGCCAAACTTTCCAGGTACAGACAAGTCAACCACAGTTGAACCCAGGCGATACTCGGGGCTCTGGCCGTCCCCAATTGGTCCCCCATCAATGACCAGGGACAACTGAGGCCAGAGGTCCTGGAACTCCTGAGAAGAGGGAGAGGAAGAGCATGGATACTACCCCTGGCATCTGCAATGATGTCACACTGCACGCAGCATTCATAAGGAGACGAAGACCACACACTTCTAAAACAGGAGGCATCTTCCTCTAAGCAGAGGAAGGAACCTCATACAGTTAAGGTCAGTTAGGACCTAGGACATGGCATCCTATGAGGTTTGGAACCACCCCAGGTTAGTACCTCAAATAACACCCATCTAGAGCTTAAAGAAAATCTAGCTATCCAAGAGGAGATTCCACATGGCGCTTCTGTTGGGGACATACAGGTACAAGGACAGGAGTCCTAGGTGGGTGTCCAAAGATGTAGGCTCTACCCTGAACTTTCGCCCCAATTTGTGTCACCACATGCAAGTTACTTCATCCAGGGCATTTCCTGGATCTCAGGAGAACTCTGGATAAGGGCAGGGAGAGGAAGACAGGGTGGGGCCTGCATGCGCACACCACCAGCAGTCAATCCTTGGGCTGCAGGAAGGATACCCCCTCCGAAATCCGTGGCCTGAATTGTTAAGCGGTTAGAGCATTGCCCACTCTCCCCACCACCACCACTCATGAAAACCCTGCTATGGTGGCTAGGCCTCGGCGTTTGGGATGGAGAAGCATAACCACCAGTCACTGTGTTGGATGGGTCAATTGTTTGCTGACAAGAATACCCCTACCCCCATCCCCACTGCCTCAGGCATAAGCCACCAGGTAAAGCCCGCAGTTCCAGAATAAGAAAGCATGCTGGGCTCTCAGTTTCTAAGGCCCCTGAAGCCACTCTCTAGGTCTGGGCATGGAAAACCCCATCACTGTGCTATGTTTTACATTTAAGTTCAGGAAGAAGAAAAATGTGTGGCAAGTGACATTTCTTTGTGTCCTCATTCGTTTCAAGCTATGCAGTCAAGACAGAATTATGATGATCCTTTCTTTGACCTGGCTAGTGACCAGGGAAAAGAACAGGGTCAGGAATCCCTGGGCCAAGTGATTTAACTTTTCAGAGCCTTCACTTTCTTTACAGCACTGTTGTAAAGACTTACTGCCTAACTAGATTTTCAGACAGCTACCACCACAAAAAGGGGGAAAGAGTTACATTTACCATGATGTTTCTTATTATTAAAAAGACAACAGGAAAAAACAATTCTCCGCCTCACCTCTCAAGCTTTTTAATTAAACCTTTCCAAGATTCTTTAATTTGGATCCCCGCTACCCTACCCCTGCCAACTGGACAGACTTCCCACCATCAGACTAAATGGGTGAGCCTCCTGCAAGGCATTCCAGTGAACCATCAACCCCACCGGTTCAGAGGAAACTGTGTCTGGCCTGGTGATGTTTCTGGGGGGAGGACTGGGTAACTTACCTCGACATTCAGAGAACTGGCCTGGGAGCTAAGGTTGGCACTGGTGAGAGCGAGTGGTCCCCCGAACACCTGGACCAAATCCTGTATGAAGGCATGGTCAGGAATCCGGATGCCTACAAGCTAGGAGGCAAGGGGAAAGAGGATAGTCAGAAAGGTTGGAAGGGGTGGAGAATGGCTCTGGCCTGGATCCTAGTGAAAGCCAGATGGCAGGAGTCTGGAGACACAAGAGAAAATCTGACTCACAGGAGTAAAGGGGTTCAGGTCCTTATTGAGCTCCTCTGAGCGTTCCAACACCAGGGTCACTGGTCCTGGTAATAAGTCTTTCAGGAGTCCCTCAGGTACTCTCACATGGCAGTACCTGGAAAACAGGGAGGGCACAAATCCATCCAAGAATGAAGGGTCGCTGCTGGTCCTATTCCAAACGGTAGGCAGATCTAGAAAAGGGAACGCTGGGGACTACAATGGGATCTATCTTCTCTCTTCACCTCCCTGAGTTTGAGAAGGTAGGGCACCAGAGGACCACCCTCGGCTTGGAGCCCACATACCTCTGTCTCCGAGACTACAACTGCTGCACCATTATCACGCTACGTGTTTCCTTTTCTTCCAGGTATCCCCTACTAAATTCAGCTATCACGTTTGTTTCCTTTGTTGTTGTTGTTGTTGTTTTAAACCGTAGGAATCCCGACCCCCTCCCCTCATTATCGCAAAAGCGCCAATAAGGACCCTGTCTGCCTCCTTCATCGCTGCGCCCTAGCATCTCTTTCAGGGACTGAAAGACGTTAAGTGCTCGATACACATTTCCAGTTCCGGATTCCTGGGTGAGCCTGGACAAGCCCCTCCCGCTCTCTGCGCCTCAGTCTCCCAAGCCTGTCACCGGAAGCCCCTCCCGCGGTGCCGCCCCCAGCGGGGCCGGGTCGGGGCGGCCTCACCTGTAGACGTCGGCCACGCGGCCCAGGCAGACGGCCAGCGGCTTGGCCTCGCTGCGGCCCTTGAGGCGGTACACAGCGCCCAGTGCCTCCGAGCAGCTCGCCGAACAGGCCAGGCCATATAACGTGTCGGTGGGGACTGCCACCACGGCGCCGGCGCGCAGCTCGGCCACGGCGGCCCGCAGCGCCTCGGTCCAGCCGGCGCGCTCCGGGCTCGCGGCCCGCACGGCCCCGCTCCCCGGGAGCCGCAACAGCCGGGCCCCCGGCGCCGCCGGAGCGGGGCTCGGCGGGCGGAGGAGGCGGCCCCTCCGGGCGGAGCCGCCCGGCCCCTCGCTCAACCCCACGCTGGCAGCCACCGCGGCCCTCAGCCCCCTGCACGGACGCGCCGGAGACATCCGCCCGGGCCCGCTTCCGGGAGGAAGTGACGCGCTCAGGCAGCTTCCGGCCGAGGAGGCTCGGCCCCACCTCCGCGCCGGGCAGCTTAAAGGGACAGCGACCCCCAGGAGGATTGAAGGAGACCGGTGGGGACGGGGCGGGGCGCAGCTTTGCGGAGCCCTAGCGCAGCGCTGGGGAGGGGGGCGGCCGAAAGGGGGGCGGTGGTCGGGCCGCGCAGGCGGAGATGGAATGGGGCCCGGGCTCAGACTGGTCACGGGGGTGAGAGGGGGCCCGTCGGGGCGGGGGGAAGGGGCTTGGACCCCGCGCGAGCGCCGGCCCTGACCGTGTGTCTGTCGCTCTCTCCCGGGCAGGGAGGCTGCCGGCGTGGACCGTGGGAAGGCGGGGCTGGGGCTCGGCGGGAGGCCACCCCCGCAGCCGCCCCGGGATGAGCGCGCCCAGCAGCTGCTGGACGCGGTGGAGCAGCGGCAGCGGCAGCTGTTGGACACCATCGCCGCCTGCGAGGAGATGCTGCGGCAGCTGGGCCGCCGGCGCCCGGAGCCGGCTGGTGGCGGGGTCAGTGCCCACCCCGGGCTGGGCCTGGGAGGTGGGGACTGCCCTGTGGCTGGACTTGCTAAGCCCTAGCTTCCCCTGGAGGGTGGAAGAGTGTCCCCCACCGCTTTATCCCCCAACCTCCTTTCATCTGGGCGAGAGGCTTTGGAAAAGTTAAGTGCTATCTGAATGCCAAGTGGCCATATCCTTGCGGGGCCTAATCCAAGGCCTTTCCTCCCAGCCTCACTTTTCCTTTCTGTTCCAACCAGAACGTCTCAGCCAAATCCGGAGCACCTCCCCAGCCAGCTGTCTCCGCCAGAGGTGGCATTCCAAAGGATGCTGGTGATGGAGCTGCGGAGCCCTGACCATCCCTGATGGGCGCCCTGACTTCTATCCCTCCCGGGGCTGGTGGCTGGACTCTGAACAACTCCCTTCAATAAAGGGGCCAGTCTTCACTGGCAGTGGCTGGTACTTGGCTCTCAGCCTGGGGTGGCAGCTCTGCTAGCAGCTGGGTTCACTCCCACTTCATCCTGGCTGAAGGCAGTGCTGAGCTTTGAAATGTAGCCAACAAATACCCAGTCTGATTACCCGGATTTGGGCAGACCAGCAGTGCTCTCCAGAGTGGTCTGGCCTGCTTTGGGGGATCCAGGTGGTGTTACATGTCCATTTCATGCTTTGGGGGCTCCTAGTCCCACAAAACACTTTTAGCAGAGCCTTGATTAAAAGGAAACCTGCAGACTCTCCTGGTGACCGACCTTTCCTTTCTGTCCCCTAAGACTCAGCTGGGGTGGGGTGGGGTGGTAAGTAGTGGAAAATCGTCAACCATGGGTAGGTTTGGGAAGAAATGCCACAGATACTACCAGATTTAAATAAGCATTTAATTAGGATTTCATTAGTATTTAATATTGCTTTTTCCATTCCAAAAAGTTAAATTTTCACTTCTTAGCAGATATTTTAAAGTACAATATTAAGTTTATACAAAATGAGCAATTAAGCAAACACCATTATTTCACATTCTTCAAAAATACAAATTCATATTTACTCTTTTTTGGGTTTGGAGGTTTCTTCCTTTGGAAGTACTGAACCTGTAACGTTTTCATATCGCTCAGTGGAAGTCCGTTGTTCCCATGTTTCACACTTAAATAAATTTGATAGGCTTTCACATAATCCAAATAAAACCATTTGAGATTTTAAAAATTGTCACCAAGACCTCCGGCCAATGACTACTAGTGCGTGTCAGAAAAGAAGGCTCTCTGTGGGTCTTGCCTTTCCTGACCAGATGTGAGCTAGAAATTCAGCAAAAACCTGTTTCCAGCCACCTTCCCCAAAAGGGACTAGGAGGAGTTGACAGGGAAAGGTAACAGCCACCTTGAACTCTGACCCCCCACCCCCACATTCTCCAAAACACAACAAAGGTTGTAGACTGTTGAATCAAAGGCGCTCTGGGGAGGCCTAAGGATGTGGGAGAAGGGCAAGAGAGGCCTCTGACTTGGCACCACTACGAGGATAACAAGGATATTGCAAAAAACACCCCTGGGTTTTGGTGAAAAAAGGTTTTATGAAAAATTTTCCCATAAGAAAAAGAGTAGAAACTGCATTGAGCTGAGAAAGTGACACTACATTATCACCCAATTTTTGGCCCAGCAGGCACACCACCAAAAGGGCAGTGTGTGGTTTTAAACTTTGCTTCCAGTAAAAAAAGCTTGTACTATGTACACATTGACATACGATCCAGTTTAATTTGCATTTTTCAGTGCAGACTGAGAAGCCCTCTGGAACAGGAATAACAGTGAGAAATGCTCAAACAGTGATCATCGGCTTCCCCAAAGGGCATGAGAAGAAACAAGGGACCCTCTCCCTGCCCCCCCAAAATATGCAAGAGGAAACAAGCTAAACTGACTACCAACCAGAAATATGCAAAATTCCCTTTTGTCGCTTCCCCCCACCCCACCCCCAATATTAGGGAATAGACAATTTCCCATCCATGTCACAGCAGGACCATTTGCATATTGATCTGTGGAAATCCTTCTGCTTTGGCTGAAGTGTTTTTTCAAAACTTCTCTATTCTATGGTAGGCCTGAGAATTGAAGATAAAATGGGGGCGGGGGTCCTCCCCACCCCACCCCCCAAGACAAAAAGGGAATATGGGGGAAGGAAGAAAGTCGATAAAGCAGATTATTAACAGCTTTGTTTACTGGATTAAATGAAGGCTGGAGACCTTTTTTCTTAAAGAGCCAACATGGGCGGTGAGGGGAGCAGTAGGGAAATGGCTCATGTTGCCCGCTCCCCCACTACCACCAGCACCTCCCAAACATATTTCTGATTGGTGGTGGAGGAAAATGTAAACTCTAGCAATACTGTTGCAGTTCCACAAATCAATGGTTTCAGTGACTCTGGAGAAGTCTTTAAGATTAAGGACAATGAACGTGATTACACATAGAAAAGTCTAGAAGGTGCCAGGTTTCTACCTAGGAACAACCTGTTCCTTCCTTTCAGGCATCACTTTGTAATGGTGAAGGCGGGGCAAGATGGCAAGGGACCAAGAAGTGATGAGAAAGGGCCTCAACAGTCAGCAGAAGAAAACAGGACCCGCAGCAGTTCTTCAGAGAGCCTGAGGGGGCGCCCTCGGGCACACAGGGAAGGCTTGCATAGATTGAGCAGTTGCTGAGAATGCATAATAGTGTTTCCCTATAGACAGCCTCACAGCACAGGGCTGATTGAGCAGAAAAACGCGGCCAGGCCAGGGCCACATGGGACAACGACCGTCAAGCTACACATATTGCACCAAGGTAAGTGCTTTTCTTTTCACACCTCAATTTAACTTTTTATTCTGAGCAAAAAATAAAACTTTGTGGAAAGTATATATATGTATATATATACACAAAAGAAATTGCAGCAATTGGGTTAAAGATAAAATAACCTAAAGTGCTTTTTTATTTTATTATTTCTTTAATATACCAATATGAGGTTCTGCAAACTCATCCCTCTGGACACATTCAGCATTATACAAAGTCTCTCAGGAAAATCCACCCACCCTCCATGATCCCCATCAGTCCACTGCCTTGACCCTGAAGGTAAAACTCCAATCTACTGACTTTCCCAGAGCTGGTGGAGAGAAGTCCCTGGCTTCTACCCAGACAGGTCTTCACACCTTAAGGCCCCTCCTGGGCATTGTACCATGATCTCCTTCTACGGGGAAAGGGGTAGAATTTAATAAATGACTCCAACTCCTGTCACCAAACTAGTGAGGCCCCATGAGGCTGGCCAGACCCCCAGGAGAGGCAGGGCCATTCCCCCTCCATGTCCCACCCGCCTGCTGGGGAAGGGCCCACATCCCTAAGGCAGTTTGGGGGTACCTGCCGGTTTCCTAGCCCTTCCTAAGTCCAAGAACTCCAGTCCCTGGTGCTGACGACACCCTGTAAAGGGGCGGTGGAGCTGGAGATGCTGGTGGGAGCTGGGAGTCTACATCTACCAGGTGGAAATGGTTAGGGTTACCATGGTTAGAAAAAGGCTTGGTTTCACCTGCCCGAAGTCTGCAGCCCTTCCCTAACCTCACCACAGGTTCATTCCTGGGTTTGGGAAAGCACACTCTCCACGAAGGCTCTTTTTCTAGCTCCACTTTAGCCAGTGGCCTGCTCTTTCCTGAGGTCCCTGGCACCAGAGGCCAGGCTTTGGAGGAGGTGATGGGAGGGAAAGAGCTCTGGAAGAGGAAGGTAAGACCGCCTGCCCTGTGGAAAAGACCTGCTCTTCACAACCACTCGCTAGCATTTTAAGCACATTCCTGATTTTTCAAAAGCTAATTGGCTCTGATAATCCCCATTATAATTTTGAGTCGCCCTCAAAAGGCAGATACTTAACTAGAAAAATCTGTCAGCCTAAATACTGTTTTAAGATGCTTCTTCATCACCCTCCCCCCTCCCCCAATCTCTGGAGAGCAGAAAAGCCACTGACCTAGCTAGGCCCAATAGGAGCACAGTCCTGGCTAACTAGAAAGAAGAGATCATGAAACCACGGACACTTCCAATGGCCTTCCTTGGGCTCCTGTTTCCCACCTCAGCTCCCAGGGAACCGAATCCCAGGTGCCCCCCTAGGCTTGGTATGTGGGGAGGTCATTCATGCCTTCTGATATGAGCTACCTTTGGGACCCCATCGCGCTGCTCTGCCAGAAGTTGTAGAGAAAACAGCGAGGTTCCTGCCTCAAAGCTTCCTATGGGAGCAAGACCCAGAGACAGCCAAGGACAAGCCACACTCAGCAACTGGTTTTCCAGGAAGACTAAGCCACTGTGGTAATAGAAGATTCCTCCCCCCTTATCAACTTCTGCTGAGGTCAGCGGTCACCAGAACCCACCACCCTTTGGGGGAAGGGAGTGCAGAAGATCAGAATGAAATGGGATTCTCCGCACTAGACTCCTGGGATGAGAAACGACCAGCTACCTGGGGGAAAGTCCTTTTCTCCTCATGGCAGTAACAACATTTACTACCTCTGCCCTCTTGTCCAACTCCGTCCCTGAAATTCTGTCAAAGGCAGGGCCTCTGGGCCCCCAGATAAATGATCAGCTCTGGATACTCTCTTGGCTGGCCCTGAGTAATAGCTCAGAGAACAGAAGAGTGACACGTGCAGATCTCTTTACATTAGGGAATGGAAAAAGAAGGCAAAATTATGGCTGCTTTCTGCCTGACCCTGCTGACCCAGAAGAGCAGCCCTGTTTGTGGACCCCCTGTTCCTTGCTCAGGGCAGGGAAGGGGCTCTTGGAGTCAGAGGCCTGGGCCAGGCCTCATTTCTCAGCTCCAGGAGCTTGGTGAGCACTCATGACTACGTTCATATAGCCAGTTGAGAGAAACTTTCCAATTTAGTGTGAATCGTATTTTAGGTTTTATTTTAAAGACGCAATGACTTGGAGCCAAAGGCAGACAGATGGATATAATTCTATACACAAATAAAAAAAAAAATTTTTTTTTTCCTATAACACAACTCAATGAAACTTTCCAAATGAGATAACTTATTGCAACATTTCAGGCTTTTTGGTGGAAGGGGGATTTTTGTTTTGTTTTGTTTTACCCTGAGTAGAAGATCATCGTTTTGTGGTGTTTTTTTTTTTGTTTGTTTGTTTTTTTGTTTTTGTTGAGAAATCACATGACTAAGCTGAGCAAGTCACATCCTTCTTTGCACTGTACTAGACTGTATGCAAAATCCAGAGGGGTGAGAGGCGGGGATGGGAGGGGCAACCAAAAGCCTGGCTAGAACCTGGAACCAGGACACCTAGCCTGCCAATTACATGCCGCCTTAAAAAAGAAAACAAAAAACAAAAAAACTCCCCTAAAGCTGCACCTTCTCCCGATAAGCAAAATGCAGCTCTTCTGCTCTGAGGAAGAAAATACCATTAAAGGCAGGCAGACCGCCACCCCGCCACTGGCCATAAGCCACATGTCCACTCTAGGACAAAACAGAGACATTCCCCAAGAAAAATTCACTGCGATCTGCAAGACCTGGCCGCCAATTGAGAGAGGGAAAGAACCTGGAAGGCAAAGACTGTGATAACGTGGCTAGAGCCTGCTCTGCACACGCACGGACAGACAGCAGTCAACAGCTCGCCCAGGGCCCCCACAGACCCAATCACCCACACAGCCTCGGGCCAGGCTTTTAGCTACCCATCATGCTGCAGCTGGCTGCTGGATGACACCTGCCACGGTCGCCCTGAGCTCCACTGACACCAAGAGCAAACAACAAAACCACCTCACCCAGTTCCTGTCCGGCTCACAGCTGTCTGACCTGCCTCGGCCACGTCCCCCTCTGATGGAGCGAGGGTCTGGCCTTCCGGGCCAGCTTCAGCCTCAGACTCAAAAGACGCACAGGGAGGAGCAATACCTGACACTCTGAACTCTGCTGCCCAAACCACAGAGACCCCAGTGCAGGTGACGGGCAGCATCAGACTGATGGAAGCCACGCCCTTTCATTTCGAATGTTTATGCATACGAGTAACCTTAATTTCCAAGTTCACATGACAATAAGCAAAAGTGACATACAGTGCAGCCAAACAGTTCATTTATAACTTAGCTTTTTTTGTTTTTTTTGTGGGTTTTTTTGTTGTTTTTTTTTTTTTTTTTCCAAAGATCAGTTCCTTAAAATGGATGCTCCTGGGATATGACTAAAGAAAATACGTCTGAAAGGTGAGGATTTCAAACAGTAGATTTCTTCATACTTCGAACTGCTGACCCCCCATGACGGCAGGCACCGCACCATACGCTTCCCGCTCGCCCCCCTTTCCTGGAGGTGAGCGCGTGCGGCCCTTTCACTTGGAGAAGCTGGTCAGGCCCATCTCCTCCTCCCCCTGCAGTAGTGCTTCAATGGGAATCAGATTGGATGGCGTGTCCAGGCTCTGGAGGGACAAAAACTCTGACACATCCATGGCACTTAACGTTTCTGTCTGAGGGTCTGAAGGAGTCTCTGCTTGCCTGCTTTGCTCACAGGAAGAGGGTACAGCGGAGGAGGACGACAGGGGGCCGGGGGGTGAGGAAAAAGTCTGCGGTGGTAGCTTCAGGCTGGGCCCGTCAGGAGGCTGGGGGATCGGCTCTGCAGGGGGTGGGGAAGAACAGCCCTTCCTCCTGCCCGCCGCCCGCTCCTTGGCAGAGTCCCGGCACGCGCACTGACACTGACACGCCTCCTCTTGTTTGATGATGATCACAGGAACACTGAGGCCAATCTGCTGTACCGAGCTCCCTGCGAGAGAGGCAAGAGACACTGCTCCTCAAGTAGCCGCCGGCAGGGGCTGAGGGACAGGGGTACAGACGACTGAGCGCCGAGGGAGGGCCGTGGAGGCAGGGACGGTGGGGAGGGAGGATGCCACGCTCCAGGCTTTGTTCTGCCTGACGCTCCCCATCCCCTCCAAGGCAAAGTCCCTTTTCCTCAGAAAGCCACACACACCAACTACGTGACCCTGGATCTCCAGCTTCGTTTCCAGCCATTCTCCCCTGTACCCTCCATGCCAGCGACAGCAGATGCCTTCCTTTTCCTGACCTGTTCTTCGTTCCTCTGGGCCTTGTCTCTGAAGACCCAGTTCATCCCCTCCTCTCCTGGGATTCCAGAAGGCTCACACCTAGGGCTGGCCCGAGAAGAGCCGGCCCACGAGCTTCCTGTCTGGGTGCACCGAGCTACTGCCTCCCTCCGCACCGCTCTGCACACTGTGTGGGCCGTGGGGCTTGAGTCCCCCCGCCCACGACCAAGGTCCCACAGAGCTTCCTGCTGACACTTGCATCCCCAGTCTCGGACACATAGTCGGGGGGGTGGGATCCCCCTTTACGCTGCCAGCCTTGTGCTCACGCATTCTCCCGCTCTTTCGTGCGTGTCTGTGTGCTCTGCACACGCACACTCTGAAATCAGATAGGCTGTGTGTGTCTCAAAAAAGCTACAGACCAGGGGGCAGGAGAACAGAGCGGGAGTCAGGAGCCTGAGAACTAGGGCTTTGGCTCGGTCACAAACTCACTTAGCACTTCAGAGGACTCATTTCATCTTTCAGGGCCCCGTCTCTTAATCTATAAAATAGTTTGGAAAAAAAAAAAAAGGAACTTTTCTCTTTCTATGAGTCTCTGGCCCAGATGCTATTTCTTCATTACTGTAACTAGAAAAGAGTCCAGTGGATTAACAGCTGCCCTCTTTGGCATTAACTGTGAGTCAAACTTTCTTCTGGTTACATTTAAAAGCTGTATCTGAGAGGGAAAGAACCATTACTCCTTAACGAATGTTAAATGTGGTGTTTATGCCGTAAGTGTGCTAACTTGCAATAGTCGAGAGAATGGGAAATACTCTAATAAATAAACAATACACTCTGACAAATTTGCGGTTTTAAAAACTGGGGCAAAGCAACAATGAACTGTGCCTCAAGGGGCCCAGAGAGCTGACTTGCTTTTAAAGCGACCACACAATTACATACCTGTGCTACTGGCTACCGGTACTGCAGTGGTAAAAAACACCTTCTCAACTTTAGATGCTTGTTGCTGGGGGAAAAAAAAAAAATCACATTTATGGCCACTCAAGTATGGCAGATCTCCAAGGACCTGAAGCCTGCCCAATTGTACTGGTCATCCAAGAGGACAGAAAACCCTCAGTGTTCAAGGATTTTTGCACTGAGTGATGTTTTGTTTGTGCTCTGACATGAGGTCACTGCACTGTTTGACATTCAGTGCTGACGATGCAGCCGGCTTTGTCCCCTACTACTTGGCTGTCTCCCAGCTGCCCAATCTAGTAGGTTCTGTCTGCCCAAAGGCTCTGCCAAGGTTGCTTTGCTTAAGCTGGGGTCTTCTCACAGGGATCCCCAGGACTAGCTTCCCTACAAGCCCTCCACTGCCGCCATACCCCAATACTTCTGTGAGGCTGGAAAGTTCTTTTGTCTCCTCAAGGATCAAGCTGCATGCTAAGGACCGGAGAAGACTTCCTCTCACTGGCAGAAGAGCCCCGTGAGGTGTGCTGTAAGCCGCACAGGGTAGCAGCTAAATGGTAGGCCCTGGCCTCAAGTCCAAGCCCCGCCACCTCTTACTTGTTGAGGCCAGGCAAGTGATTTAACCTCTTAGAGTCTCAGTTTCCTCATCTGTAAAATGGGGATGATAACCAAAGGACCACCCCCAGAGGGCCCCGTGAGGGTGAAATGAGAGGAGGCGTGTGGAGCCTGAGGCATATGCTGAGCCCGCAGCAAACGTGCGCTACTCATGTTACTATGAGGCGGACCATAGAGTGCGGCCCGGAGATCACCCCTTTCACTGTGCTAACACTTCCTGTTACACTCGCTACAGGATTTCTGCTTTCTTGAAGTATTATCTTAAAAAGGCTTTGTCTTTTATCCCTTTAAGGGGGGGAAGGTCCCTCTAGGCTGGGTCTAGGAGGAATGTGAAAGCTTCTGGCTAAGTTACAGAAGCTGACACATTAAATAACAATGAAGAGCGAGAGCCATATTTAAATACACAAAAATGAAGTGTATGGAAAAGGAATGACACCTGCCCCATGCAGCTCCCCAGGGCAGATCCAGAAGAAAAATGATAAAAATGACATGGAGCAGACTGGATTACGACACCAAAAAGGCCTTTCCAGTGACTCTGACTATCTGAACGTGAAACCAAGGTGGCCCCCCGAGGTGGCTGGAGCCCGATCTATGGAATCTGAATGCTCTGGCCTCACTGCTGAGCCTCAGACTACCTTTCCAGTTTGACCGCGTCCTACATCCACCCAGACATTCTCCTACTTAGTCCATCTACGTCCTCCTCATACCTCAAGGCTCACCTGCCGCGGACGGTTACCCAACAAGCCCCGACTCTCTGCACCCCTCATCTGGCAGCATGATGTAGCAGTCAGGAGCACAGGCTCTGGGATCAATCTGTTTATGCTTAAATCCCAGCTTTGCCGCTCATGAGCTGTGTGACCTTGAGCTAGTCACTTAACTTCTCTGGGCCTCATCTCTCCATACCTACCTCCTAGGATTGTTGTGATTAAATGAGCAAAGCATTAAAAAGTGCTTAGTTAGCAAAGTGGGTGACATTTAGACATACAGACATTTAGAGACTGTAAAAATAACAGTGGCTGGTAAGGGAGGAGATGAATAAGGGAAGAATAGGGATTTTTAGGGTGGTGAATCTACTCTGAATACAGTAATGGGAGACACATGACATCATGCATTTGTCAAAACCCACAGAATGGTGCACACAAAGAGTAAGCCCTGATGTAAACCATACACTTTAGTTAGTAATAATATATCGATACTGATTCATCAGTTGTAACAAATGCGCCAGACTAATGAAAGATGTTACTAACAGGGCAAACTGGGTGGTGGTGGTGGTGGTGGTGGTGGGGTGGCCAGGGAGTGTATGGAAATTCTCCGTACCACCTTTTCAATAAATCTAAAAAAAAGGTAATCTAAGAATAATGTACATAAGATAATGACTGGCACGTGTTAGACCCTCAATTTCAAAGAGTTCTTCATCAGCACAGTGAGCCCTTACACATAGTAAGGGTTCAATAAATCACTGCTGTTATTTTTTTTATTACCATTTATTGTTATTTGGCACTTTCCCTACTGGTGATTTAACCTCTATTAAATGTTAACTTTCTTTGAGGCAGTTTAGCCTCTTTAACTAGAATGTAAGTTTTTATGAAAAAGAGATCATGGTTTCTACTTTTCTGTATCCCCAAGAGTATCATGCATGGTATCTGGTAAATACCAGGCCCTCAGGGAGCCTGGGTGGCTCAGTCAGTTAAGCGTCTGCCTTGGGCTCCGGTCATGATCCCAGGGTCCTGGGATTGAGCCCCCGCTCAGCAGGGGAGCCTGCTTCTCCCTCTCCCTTTGCCTCTGCTCTGTGCTCTCTCTCTTGCTCACTCTTTCTCTCAAATAAATAAATAAAATCTTAAAAAAAAAAAAAAACGAAGCCCTCAAAATATATTTAATTGAATGATCAAGTCATTTCCTTTGTCATCGAGACCATACACTTTTGTAGAGACTGGCTCTCGACGAGGCCCTGGGAGCGCAGATTCTCTCTCTGACTTGGTCACTGCTGTATTTTCCACCTGACGGGGTCCCACCATCCCCTCACATCAGTCTGACTCTGCCTTGGAGAAGAAACCGTTTTCCTAAATCGTTCTTGGGCCTCCGCAGTCTGTTGACTGCTCTGCTGTCCTTGAGGGTGGTGGGACACTGCAGATGGCCTCCTGCTACCTGGCAGAACGGGACGGGGGCTCTTTCTCTGCTTCCCTACTGTAGGTATGCATCATGGCATTCCCTGGATTTCTACCACTCGACCATGGGGAAAAGGACAAGAGGCCAAGTCACAGGTTTCAGGGCAGATACGATAACCATTTTCCTTTCTGAAGCAAAACCTGGGGAACATGTCACCTATGTAAATACACTTCACCCCACTGGATCCATTTAGACAGAGTACTTACAATTTGTTCTTGGTTTTGCGGTGAGCTGGTGGCACCGTTTAAGATCCACTGTAAGTTCTGTTCTCCCATGACTAGGCTGGACTGAAGGATGGCCGTGCTAGGCGTCGGGCTGATGGTGATAGTGGGATTATTAGTCAGGACAGAGTTGGCGCCCAGAGGCAGAGTCTGGACCATGGCCGGCAGGGGCTCAGTGGTGCCGCCGCCGAGGCCCCGGCAACGACAGAGAGTCCCGGCACGACGGGCTGTGGGGCCTGGGGGTGCGGAAGAAACTCTTGATGAGTAGCAGCAAACTGTGTGCTGTGGGGAACAGGCACTTCTGGAGGTTGTAAGAGAGCAGAGGGGTTGCCAAATGCAGCTTGCTGGGAACCAGTTCCTAGGGAAGGAGCAGGCGGAGGAGCAGACGGTGCTGAGGCTGGTGGTAGAGGCTGGGGTGGCTCGGAGATGCCAGGCTGCAGTACAAGTGGAAGAGATAGAGATGCTGAATTTCCTGCGGATGGCGGAACATCACTGACTGACTCTGCATCACCATTAAAACTTTCAATCAAGGCAGCTGGCAAGAAAAAGAAATAGAAATATATATACACATCCCAAGCCTCACATGAACCACACAAACACAGTCATCATGGCGATACCAAAGACAGCCGAAGTCCGCTAGAGCCAACAGTTTCATTCCTAGAAGGCTGGCTTTCTGCGTTCCACTGAACGACCACTCAGGTCAAAGCGCCAGGCTTCACGACCGACCTCACTTTCTAAATGTGAAGAGCTAGCTAGCATGGGCTTCACCAGAAAAAACGTATTCCAAGGCTTTTCTGGAAAAGACACCAGACATCCCTTTTTGGCATAACCAGAGAACACACTTTCTGACTACTGTGAAGCTTCAGGGACAGATTTTCATTGGAACACAGAAGGATCTATGCATCTGATGCTGTTCGTGGATCCTGCCCACTCAAGAGTGCAGTATCACATCAGAAGAAGAAAGAGCTCACAGCTCCTCTCGTTTTTGAAAGCCAACAAGAACTTTTGGAAAAGGAGACCCTCTCCTTTTGAAGGGCTACGGACAGTAGGCCCTCAAGCAGACTTGCTGAGGGAAGGAGAGGAAAAGATGGAATTGAACAAAAGGCTCATACTTCCCGGACCCCTCACCAAACGCATGCATCGTTCAAAGGAACTGAAATCTACTTCACCGCGCCTGCATCGGTATGTCAACGAGGGGATCGCCCTTGCCCGGTGCTGAGCCGTGAGAAGGAAGAGAGTCTGGGACACAAACCTGTCTGTTGAGGATCTTCCTGAATTGCCGTGTCATCGGAATTCTGGAACATGGATTCGAAGATGATTGCTGGTGAAATTGTGCTGAGGTCCTGGCCCTGTAATTGACGGACAGAGACAAAGACGTGACTTGTCATCCTGAGCCAATTCTTCACTGGGAGAGAACACACAGCAGCAGAACAAGAATGATCTTTTTTGATATGCTTCCTGTTTCTACCTTCTCCCATTCTAAGGTGACATCTATTTCCCTAAACCTCAGACACTAGAGATTGGGGTCCTCAGATACTCTAAGACAGGAGCCCACAAACCATGACTTGTAGGCTGCATGCCTGTTTTGGGAAATAAAGTTTTACTGGAACAGATGCATGCTCGTTCATTTATTGTCCATGCTGCTTTCATGCTCTGACGGCAGAGTTGAGTTTTGTCAGAGACTCTACAGTCGGCAGAGTCAAAAATATTTACTATCCGGCCCTTTCCAAAAAAACAGCTTCCTGACCCCTGCCCTCAAAGAAGACCAAATCCTTCCTAAAAATGGGATTGTATAATATTTATTACGTGCAACCTGCTTTTCTCATGTAATAATGATACACTGTGAGTATCCTTCAAGGTCATTACAGAACATCTGTGATAGTCTAACATGTATGCATGGTAACAAGTCAAACACTACAAAGAAACTTTTCATGAGAGGCAGTAGTTATCGCCTTATACTCACTATTGTTTGTCACTGCAAGTTTCTTTGTAATTAAGAATTAAGAAAACATCAGAGGCACTTTAAAGAAGGTAAAAGGTGGGGGGAAAAGCCAAAAAAACATATAATACCGTGAGGGTCTGACTCCGGATAGGCACCAAATAAAATGGCCACCTCCAGGCTTCTCTTTGGTGAGGGGGAAGGGACAGCAATTCTTTTACCTCCAGTCTGCCTCTACCGCAAATGTGGTAGGGCAGGAGTGACAGAAGCCAGTGCCTCCAGGACAGCAGGCAGGTAAACAGAAGTAATGAAGCAAGGGCGGCGGGGACAGGAGGCTGGGGCAAACCAGAAAGCTCCCCCCCCCCCAGTATCCTAAAGGGCTTCGGAGGAACGCTGCCCTGTGATGTGCAGACTGGGGATTTCCAGAGCTCAAGAATGGTCTACAATTTGGATTTTTATGGGAAATCTACTGATTTGTAATTAAAAGCAAGTAACTGAAAACAAAGCACTGTACAGACCAAACAAAACCCATCTTCAGGCCATATTTTGTGTCCGTGCCAACTTGTGTTTAAAGGTCATTCTGCAACAACTCTGCTTCTGGGAGGGGGAAGGATCACTCTGGGCCTGTGCAAGAATGGTGAGTGGAACTGTCCAGCAGCCTAGAGGTCCTCGAGATGAAACTGCCCATTTGAGCTAAGAGGGGCCAATTATTCTACCATGATTCCATGGACTGGAAGCTGAATGAATGTGACTGCCAGCATGACACATGCTGAAGGCACAATCTACACGAGGCCTGCTGCTTCCACAGTGCAGAGGGAGGTAAGGGTCACAGGCCAGGACAGCAGCCTTCGAACTTTTCATCATGATGCAAAGTAAGAAATGCATTTTATATATACGCAGCACATACGTCCCTCACATTACACAACTATCCATATGCATAACTGTAACAAAAGTCTATGAAACAAGGGTTAAGCCTTACTACACGCAATGCCTTTTGATACTCTCTATTGTGCTGATGCTCTTACTCTTAAAATGATGACCATAATCCCCTACTTTATAACCCAATGGAGAGGCGCAACTCAGTTCGAAAGCAGTGGGCTAACAACTTCCACTAAGCTGTCAGCTCTACAATTTCCTCCTGGTGGTTATTTCTATTTTACCTGTTCACGAAATATCAGCAGTCACACTGTTAAAAAGGAATAAGCCTGTGTGACTCCAAAAGATCACCTACCAGAATGCTCACAGCGGCACCATCCTGACGGCTCCGAGCTAGAAACTACCCAAATGCCCAAGGGAAGTAGAAAGAACAAACTGTGGTACATTCGCTTAGTGTAATACTGCTCACCAAGGAGAACCAACGATCTACAACTATGCAACAATATGGGTCATTTCTTAAACATGATGTTGTAAGAAAGAAGCCAGCACAAACTAGTACAACTGCCATTATTCCAACTGTACAAAGCACAAAAACAGGCAAAATCCATCTTGGGTTGTTAGAAGCTGGGATAGGAGTTATCCTTAGGGAGAGGTAATAGCTGTTAGGAATGGAGGGTGGGAGGATTCTGGGATGCTGGGAATGTTCTATATCTTGATTTGGGCGCTGGGTACACGGATGTGATAAATTGTGATCATTCAGTAAGCTGTACATTTGTGATAGGTGTACTTTTCTGTATGTATATTATACTTCAATAAAAACTATTTTAAATTAAAAAAAAAAAAAGTGCCGAAGGGACCGTGACAGCCACTGCCAGGCTTCAGGGCACAAACCTGGGGACAGAGTGAGTTTGAGCCACTCCCCAAAGTAGGGGAGACCAGAACAGACTGAGCCTCTGGGGCCTAGAGCAGAGAGACAAAGAACCCTGGGAGCTCTCTGGGACCAAGACGGATCCTGCAGCTCAAGAGCCAAGAGGCCCAGAGGACTATTCCCTAGCCACTTCAACCCTCCTTTAACAAAAGATCCTAGCAAACCGAAACTCACTTCCGGGACACACACAGACAGAAATAGACAGACAGACAGACAGACAGACACACACACACACACACACACACACACACACACGGCTGCTCAGAAACCTAGAAAAGGATGACCTCATCAAAATGTATCATTTGGCATTAACAATTCATCATTTTTTTAAAAAGCAGAACAAAGCAAAATTAATTCTATTACTTCAAGGAATTGCGGACTTAGAATGAAAGACTAAAAATGAGACTATTTCCAATTCTGGAATAAATGATGGGTGGTGAGGGCACACCATGTAATTTGACCCCAAGGGACAGAGCCTCTCTCTTGCTGATGTCAGTTGTGGTAGAAAAGGCTTTCTTTCTTTCTTTTTTTTTTTTTAAACAAGTACTTCATGTCCCTCCGTACCAGGATTCCTTACCTGATGACCCCAGGGCTCCAGAAAGCTCTTTAGTCCTAGGTCATGGCCCTGGCCAGGGAACGGACTCCTAAACAAACCACTTAATACAACGCTGAGATTAAAGAGAGATTACACCCAGAAATCTCAGGTTCCATAACTCAGAGGGCATCGGGGCCATCCAGTATAGAAATTTCATTGTAGACTACTAGCTCTGAACAGCAAATAGGCATAAAAAAATCATACGAAGTGCCTATTTAATGTCTTTCTTTGTTCTTCAGTTGGTTCATTTCTATTGCTCTGTCTTCAATTTGACTGCTTCTCTCTTCTGTCATTTCCAATCTGCTGTTCAGCCCATTCAGTACATGTTTTATTTCAGATACATTTTCAGTTCCAGAATTTCCATTTGGTACACTTTTTGTAGTTTCTATTTCTCTGCTGAGACTTCCTATTTATTCAGTTATTACAAGCATATTCCTTTATATCCTTGAGCATAAAGGAGCTACTTAGAAATCCTTGTTTACTGGGGCACTGGTCTGGCTCAGTCAGTGGAGCCTGTGGCTCTTGATCTCGGGGTCGTGAGTTTAAGCCCCACATTGGGTGTAGAGATTGCTTAAATAAATAAAACTTAAAAAAAAAAAACCTTGTCTATGAATTCTAACATCTGCCTCATCTTGGGACTGGTCTCCAAGATGACCTTTGCTCTTGAGTAGGGATAATGTTTTCCTCTTTCTTCTTATGTTTACTAGTTTTGGATTACCCTGGACATTGGAAGTGATAGGTTGTAGAGACTCTGGATTCGGTTACACTTCCTGGAAGAGTGTCTGTTTGTCGGCTTGACTACTGTGTTGATTTGGCTGTGCCCAACCGCAAACGCGGTCCTCCCTGCGGGGGATAGCAGCCACCTCTTTGGCCAGCTCTTCAGCCTTGGCTGGGCTGCTTAGGGTCTGTCTCACACATGCACAGTTTAGGGGCCAACTAGAGATGTGAACGGTTTATACGCTGAGCTTGGGGCTCCCGCTTTGTGGCTCTTTACTTTCCAGGCTATGCCCCTTCACTTTCCAGGTGCCGCTGTGGTAGCTCTGAACTCTGTCCTCTGGTTATTCAAGCTGGGGAGCCTGAATGTTTACTGAGTTTTAGCCGTGTCATCGGGAGGTCCCCTGAGGCTTGCCCTGAGGCTGATAAGCCGTAAAACTTGAAAACCTGTCCAGCTCCTTTGCCATTGTCCACGTGGCTCCTTCTTCCAAGCTTTTCCTCTGCTCTTTGGTGCCTTCACGCAGTTGCTCTTGATCGTCTGCCGGCATAAGGAGCTGTTTTCTATGGGAGGATTGGGCTGGTAAGAGCAACTCTGCCATTACAAGAACCCAAGCCTTGGGGTGCTTAGATAAAAATGCAGTGTCAGATGCCGTTCCCAGAGGATACTGATGGAGCAGGCTTGGGGTGAGGCCCAAGAAGCCACGTGGTCAGCAACGCTGCACTGATCACACTCAGAACCAGCACGCGGTTCAGGGCATTCCTGAGTCTTTCCATCTCTGTTCAAATACTTCCTGTCATGTTGCTTCCTTCTTATTTATGCGTATACTCATAGAACACTCTAACTTAAGCTATGTTTATTTACCACAGAAAACCAACAAACAAGGCACCCCTAACAACCAGTGTTGGTGACGTAGCAAAGCACAGATCCTCACGGAGGAGCGTAAGCTCAGGCTTCATGCAGTGGCCTGCAAGACACATCACGGAGCCACGGGAATGGCGGGAAATTCCACACAGAGTGAACTGAAGCCATCAGATCAAGAGACAGCGGGGTTGTCCTTTAGAAGAGGGCTTAGAGAGAAGGTTCCCTTCAGGACCCCAATACAGTGAGTTCAAAGAAAGACAGAGCTGGACTCCAGTCAGATCAGCAGGGCTTGAGAAAGTCTGCAAACTGGAATTGTGGTGAATTCTGCCCCCTGCCCCCTTATAGTGGACGAATTTTAAGCTCCTCAAGGACAGACCACACCTACTTTTTTACCACTACAAGCTCAGCACCAGCACACTGCCTGATGGACTACGCACTCAATAAATATTTGCCAAATGAATAAAAGAAAGAAATTTTCTGGAGCCAGAGGTTATCAAGTGAGCAACACTGGTGAAAAGGTATTAGACATCAGAGAGAACAACCACTCCCATGGGGGCTCCATTGGGAAAGAAAACCAAAACAGCCCTAAATGGTCAGTAATTGGACACAACCAAATCTGGAAGACTGCAAGGCTGGCCTCCCTCGATTTTCCCACCCAAGGGGAGTGCTCAATTCTTGCACTTATTTTTCTCACACACATATTGCAGGTACACTTACTGTAGAATTTTCTCGCAGTTCAGAATCTGTGGACAGAAGACTCAAGTCACTCAGACAAAGTGAGTGATTTGTATCCTGTGAAAGAGAAAAAATTCTAATTGAGTAACAAAAAAAATCAGGATTAAAAATCAGGATCACAGTAGCACAGCATGTCATAAAACACTTGATCACAATGTCCCTACAGTTCCAAATGTCAAGATTTGTTACTCGGAGCGGTAAAAATCATCCAAAGCAAGGGCTATGTGAATTATTTTAATTTTTAAAATCCTGATATTCTTAGAAAACTGTCTTATATTTCTTCAAGATGATTAATAAAAGAGTTTAAGAATTATGTCATGACTCAGGCTCCAGAGTAACAAAACTGTAATAATATGAAATCAATAATAGTTGTATAATTGGTCTTATCATGTACAAAGCAACTGCACATGACCTCATCTGCTATTCATATGAACCTGAAGTATTATTTTATATTCCCATTTCAAGTATGAGAAAATTAATGCTAACACTGTTCTGCGAATTAGCTCTATGATTTCGTACGAAATCATAGAGCTAATTCGCAGAACACAAACCCAGTGCTTCTGATGGGAACTCCATCTTCCACTGTTTCACTGTGTCCCCAGCATCTCAGGTTTTCTCACTCAGCAGTACTGAGGATTTACTTTTCAAATACGACTGCCTACGCTAACTCTGAACTCCGGATTCCTAGAATGCCAGCTGCATTCACACGCTTTAAGTGGTAACCTGCTTACCTCATGGATCAGATGTTTCCATTCATACATGCATTCAACAAATATTCACGGAGCGTCTACTATGTATTAGGCACTGTTCCAGGCCCAGGGATACAATAATGAAGAAAACAAGGTCCTCGCCACCATAGAGCTTACACTGGGGGGGTGGGCAGTGGTGACAAAATCCCTGAAGAATACAAGATGATGCTAAGTGCTAGGGAGGATAAGAATAGGGAATGCTGGGCCAGGAGATGCCCTTTTATTAGATCAGGAGAGGCCTCTTAGATAAGCTGGCATTTGAGCAGATCCTGAAGGAAACAGAGCATGGGTCATGCACAAATCTGGGAAAAGTAAGTGTTCCAAGCAGAAGGATCAGCAAGTACAAAGGCCCAGAGGCAGGAATGGGCTTCCCTTGTCTGAGGCACCACGAAGAGGGCAGTACAGCTAAAGTGAGAGGAAAAGAAGTAAATGAGACCAGAGAAGTGACCAGACCAGGATCTATACGGCCCTATGGGCCACTGGAAGATTCTGACTTCTGCTCTAAGTGAAGCAAGAAGGTACTGCAGAGTTATGAACGGAGGACAGACGACACTTGCCTTATGGTTTAGAAAGACGGCTCTGGGTGAAATATGTAAACTGGTCTACATCAGGGCAGGGTGGGAGTAGGGAGAAGGGGAAGGTGTGAGGAAGATCGCCTAGTGGTTACTGCAGTAATCCAGACCAAAGGTGACAGCAGCCTTACAAAGTTATCAGAACTTGATCAGACTCTATGTGTATTCTCATGGTAGAGCTGACAGACTTTGCTGGCAGATGTGGGATATGAGGGGGAGAAAAGAGGTTTCAAGAACAACTCCAAGACTTTTGGCCTGTGCCACTAAAAACACAGAGGTACCATTTACTAAGGCGGGGACCTGGAGGTAGAGGAGGTTTGGACAAATCAAATTTGAGGACACCGAGGTTTTCTGGGTTGAAGAGGGAGGCTGAATATATTGATCTTCCTCTGACAGTGCAGCTACTTCCTGATAACCCCAGCCTGAGTCGAAAACGCACTGAACACCTAACCTTCCAAACACCACAGCTTAGCCTAGCCTACCTGAATGTACTCAGAACGCTTACATTAGCCTGTAGTTGGGCAAAGTAATTTAACACAAAGCTGATTTTATAACAAAGTGCTGACTAGCTCCTGTAACTGATGGAATACTGTACTGAGAGGGGAAAAAACAGACCAGTTGAATGGGTCTGGAATAGTTGGAAGTGTTATCAGTTGTTTAGCCTTGTGATCGCAGGGCTGACGGGGCTGTGGCTTGCTCCCACTGCCCAGCATCACAAGACAGGATCATACAGCCTAGCCTACTGTTAGACCGGGAAAAGATCCAAACCAAAATTCAAAGTATGGTTTGTACTGAATACATATCACTTTCACAGCCATAAAATCAAACCATCCTAAGTGGGGACTGTCTGTGCAAGTCTAGGAGTTCAGCAAGAGATCCAGGCTGGAGATCTTCGTTTAGGACTCAGAGGCAATCTAGATGGCACTGAAAGCCTGTGATGAGAGGAGCTTCCGTCCAGTGGGGAATGAGCTGCGACCCAGAGAAGACAAGACCTGAGCACCATGCACTGGGGCATCCCAGTGCTTAGGGGCTGTCACCAATTAAAGTGTCCTTGGATTGTCACATGAATGAGAAGATTGATCACGACTTAATACAGGTAGCTTAGCAGACAAAGACTCTCAGATCTTAATACTTGTATCTGGTTTTCCAGAAGAAGAAACTGAGGCACAAAGAAGCCATTTGCCTGTGGGCACCCATCTGATCAGTGGCAGGGCTTGGATCTGAATCCAGGCAGCTGAGCTCCATAGGGCACAGCCTTCACAGCTCATCTTAGTTTACCTCTCACAACACAGGGGTCGGGAGCCAGGCTCTGGAATCAAACTGCCTGTCTAAATTAGAGTGATCACAAGCTCTGGGTACTCAGGCAAGTTATTTAATTTCTCCTTGTCTCAAAAGTTTCATTATCAGTAATGGGGGGCTAATGACAGTACTGACCTCACAGAGCTCTTGTGAGTGAGATAATCCATATAAAAGCACTTAGCATGAATTTGGCACAAGGTACACACTCAGCAAATGTTAGTTATTATTACTAATAAGATACAGAGGCAGAATCTGTTTGAAGGGATCCTTTGCTGTTTAAAACTTGGAAACCACAGAATTAAAGTATGCTGTCTCTCCCCAAATCAAAATCATATTACCTACATTAAGGAAAAACCTCATTTTTCAAAAGGAGGTCAGTGCGCTTCAGTTCCTTTATCTATGAAAAAGTAAGATAATAGTAATACTCACTTTCTAGGTTTAAGAGACATACATAAGTGCCCAATACGTTAGAAGTAAAAACGGTAGGAGTGCCTGGGTGGCTCTGTCAGTTAAACACCTGACTCTTGATTTCAGCTCAGGTAGTGATCTCAGGGTTATGAGACTGAGCCCCGTGTCGGGCTCCACCCTTAGTGGAGTTCGCTTCTCTCCCTTTCCCTCTTCCCCTCCCCGTGCTCCCTCTCTCTCCCTCAAATACATAAATAAATCTTAAAAAAAAAAAAAAAAGAAGAAGAAGAACAAGAAGTAAAAACAGCAAATTTCTCCCAGGACCTCTCCAGAATGGAGCTGCACAGGAGAGGGAAATATGGTAGAGGGGCTTGGCAAAGAACCAACCAACTGTCCAAAACTCTGCAGAAGAATGTTCTGTGGTTCAGCACGCCCCATCAGTGGCTCTCAAACCTTCTGGCCTACAGACAATTCAAAAGGGCAAGGAACCTTCCAGATTCTGTCTGGTTCTCCAATGATAGATTAAACATATGTATGAAGCAAAGCATTAATTTGTGTTTCAAACTCAAGTACAGATGTACCATTTCGTAGACGCAACACAAATGAGAAAATAAGACCCTTTTAGAGCATCTGGCTGACCCATCTGAGACCTCTGGTTACAAAGCACTTCTTGCACCATATCTGACAGGAAGGAGGCAGAGCCAAATCAAGAGCTGAAGCACAGGGCGCCTGGTGAAATTTCTGGCTTGCACCATGCCGTCACAAAGACACATATTTTGACCTGATTTCTTCCCTCTCACTGACGGTTACGCAGAGAAGACGTTCTGACCTTTTATTTTGACACACAAACAACTGTTGCTGTTCTATGTTGCCCAGATCAAGACAAGAGACAAAACACCACGCACCTCTGATCCATTGTGATTTGGAAGTGCATTGTATGAGTGTCCTTTGTTGTCGTGACCTTTCATGTGACTTTTGAGACTGTATTGAGTGCTAAATGTTTTCTCACAGCCATTACTGGGGCAGAAAAAGGGTCTTTCACCTGCAAGAATAACAAACAGTGTTAATATGTCCTTAGTCATTGCAATGGATTCAGACATCTACTTTTCCTTAACAGACGGAAGTAAATATTCCTATGAGGGTTCGGGGAATAGTCGTTATAAGTTGGACAAATTACATGTTAACCATCTCAGTCCTAAAACGGAATGTAGAGCAAACATAGCCTGCCCCTGGCAAGTTTAAAGAGAAGATTAGTTTCCCCCCCCCACCCCAGGTTCTTTTGAGAATCTCTGCACTGGTTTCATTTCTTAAGGTTGGATTCCTGAGTTCAACCTTTAGATCCTTTTGCCTCTGAAAGAAACTCAAACATTATAGGTGAAGGCTAAGCTGATTAGGCTTGCTCCCTCCACGAAGCGCCACAGGTCCCAAGAGAAACACAGATATTTACTGGCTTGATGAAGATTAAAATAAAAACTACGAATCAGCCTAAACTCACCAGTATGTGTACGGACGTGAGTTTTAAGGTGGTGGCTTGCTGCAAATGCTTTCCCACAGCCATCATGATCACACCTACGGATGTTGTTTAAGCAAAAAGAAACAGCAGTCATTAGGGAAACAGGTCTTTATCTTCAACATCTCTTATAAATACAAGCTCAAACTAAAACACAAGTTCAGAACACTGAGATCTGATTGAGGAAATTGGTTTTAGAGATGGGAAATGAAGACAGGTCACTGGAAAAAGTGACAGATCTGGGAACAGAGGGAACTGATGGTCCAGGATAAATATTTCTTGTCCTACAAGTAAGTCACATGTTGAGAGCTCTGACAATAAAAGCCTTTTGATGAATTACTTAACAGAATTCTATTGACTGAGAGCTGATACGGAAAATCTACTGCCAGTGGAATACTAGGAATGTCAACAGTGGGCACAGAGGCAGGAGCCTAAAATGTAACACCAAAACAAAATCAGTCCCAACTATGTTGACCGTACAATATATAATGTATAATGGCTGTATTGACTTATTTATAATCTTCAGTGTCAAGATCCACGTCTTTCTCTTTTACTTTCTTGATAACCAGAGCTGGAAGTGATCTCTCCCTCCTGAGAACTCCTGAGGCATTTATCTATGTGCCTCTTTTATGGCATCTGTCATTTCTAATCTTACTTTATCTCTACGTGTATACATTTGTTATCTGTTCTCCTAGATTATAAACTCTTTGAGGGCAGGGTCCAAGCAGTCCTTTACGTCGCTGTGGTTCTTGCATACATTCAATAACTCTATGAATGAATGCATCTTCTTGCAAGCCAAAGTACTTCATTTCTTTTTTTTTTTTCAAGATTTCATTTATTTATTTGACAGAGAGACAGCCAGCAAGAGAGGGAACACAAGCAGGAGGAGTGGGAGAGGAAGAAGCAGGCTCCCAGGGGAGGAGCCTGATGTGGGGCTCGATCCCAGGACCCTGGGATCACGCCCTGAGATGAAGGCAGACGCTTAACGACTGAGCCACCCAGGCGCCCCAGAAAGTACTTCATTTCTTTAAATAGAAAGCTTCTCTGGAGCATTTTACTTCGTAATTATATATAATCATGTGTCTAAAGTCCCATCTAATATTCAACAAAAATTAGCAGTTTTAATCATCAAAAAAAATGCATGTGATTGAATAGAAATTAAGAGTCCCCTCGACAGCCCTATGAGGGGAAAGGTAACCCAAGCTTCGCAGAACCTGGAGAGTAACCAACTAGAATCTAAACACTCTGGCTTTTTGGGGTGCCTGGCTGGCTCAGTTGGTAGAGCATACCACTCTTCATCTTGGGGTTGTGAGTTCAAGCCTCATGCTGGGTGTACAGCTTACTTATTTACTTACTAACTAACTGCTCTTGCCGTTAGATGTGCTATGACTCAGGAATGAAACTTTAATTTTAAAACACCATTCCATTCAGTTGATGTTTAAGAGTGACTGCCCCTGAGGACAGGGGCACCGTCTAAGAATCATGATAAGGAGACGAGTGACTCGAGAGGGGAAAGGTAGCATATTTGATGCCATATACATAACAGAGGTCTCTCCTGCCACAATTCAGAGACAATGTTTATGGGCAATTTTCAGTAATACATTTATATTACATCCAGGGGGAATCCTTACAAACTGATTATCTTACTAAAAAAATGTCATATAATCATCCCAAAGTTGTCCTTGAACCCCTACTAGATGCCCAGAACCACACTCTATGCTATGAGCAGAGAGAAAGGTAGATGGTACAAGTCCTTCCTTCGAGGTTACACATTTACACGTGGATGTATTAAGTATACATACATGCACATGTATATATAGATTGAAATGCAGACAAAAATGGATGCTCCTACACGTGTGTGTAATAGACACACAAGGCAACAACTAAACAAGCAACAAGATAAAATACTTGCATTCTTACCCCTCAGCTCCCCTTTCATCTCCTCCTCCCCCCACCTCGATTTTTCGGTAGCCCTCCCTTCCACTGTGCTCAAAGTCGTTTGGGCACCTTGGTCTCATGTACTGTCTGGTTACCTGTGGTGCTTTCTCACCAGACTACGTACCCAAGAGAAGAGCGTGTGTCTTAGTATTTCTCTAGCACCGATAAAAGTGCCTCCCACCTTAAGTGAGTTTCAACAGATGCTCACTGAAAAAGGGAAAGCCTGAGGCAGAAAGGCCATCATCAGAGTCCAGAGTAAGGACGCTCTTAGAACCCATCACCACTCCTCCTGTGTGCAAGAGCTGGTTGTAGCTGCCAAAGAACTAGCGGAGGGAATTTTCTTTCCGCTCTGAAAAATGTCAGGGCACATGAAGACGCCCAGCTGCAACCTGGTCGGCAACAAACAGGAAACAATAAGACTTACCGAAATGGCTTTTCTCCTGTATGGGTTCGAATGTGCTTCCTCAGATCGCTGAGTGTGGTGAAGTACTTGCTGCAGCCTTCGGATTCACAGTTAAACGTTTTCCCTGTGTGAAGCCTCTGATGTGCTTTCAGCCTGCGAGATATTCCAGAGAAAAAGTCCCTCTGTCATTTGCATAATGTACGACAGAGCCTCCGCTCCCGTGTCGGCTTCACGTGCTTCAGGATCCAGTGCATAAGAATTCTATATCCACAATGTATTAGTATCCCCAGTGTTTTGCTTGAAGAGAAATTCAGAGAAGTATGTAGCCTAGTGGCAGGAGTGTGACTGTGCAGCCAGACTGCCTGGGACTCAAATCCTGGGCCCACTTCCTACTGGATGGGGGGGCATCGAGCTAGTTACACAACCTCTCTGTGCTTCCACTTACCCATCAGCTCTGTGAGGATTAGCACTCAGAACAGTGCTTAGCACACGGAGAGCGCTTCCGAAGTGTCAGCTAGTGCCACCTTTCTTATTTTACACCCAAAGCTGAAGACTAATAGAAGTCTCCTGATTCAAATGGTGTAAAAGAGAACTGGCTAACAAGTGGTAGGAAAAAAGTTATCTTCAAGGTGAAGAAGGAAAGAAAATGACAGCAGCCTCCGCACAAGACTCTGAGCCAAGGGGAGGCAACAGTGCGAGTATTAAAATCCCCAGGCCAGTATGTCACTCCGGGAGAAACAGATCTGAATGTGACTGTACTATCCTTTTCATTTTTATATTATTTATTTTTTATTTTTTTAAAAAAGATTTTATTTACTTATTTGACAGAGAGAGAGACAGCCAGAGAGAGAGGGAACACAGCAGGGGAGTGGGAGAGGAAGAAGCAGGCTCCCAGCGGAGGAGCCTGATGTGGGGCTCGATTCCAGAACGCCAGGATCACCCGGAGCCGAAGGCAGACGCTTAACGACTGCGCCACCCAGGCACGCCTGTCCTATCTATTCTTTTTAACCAAGCCCACATATGTCAATCTTTAAGTAACAAGTTCCTCCAGTGCATTTTAAACAGTCGAGAGCACAGCTGTGCTCTTTATTTTTTTATTTTATTTTTTTAAGCAGGCTCCATGCCCAGAGCGGAGCCCAGCACGGGGCTTGACCTCACGACCCTGAGATCAAGACCTGAGCTGAGACCAAGAGTCGGAAGCTTAACCGACTGAGCCACCCAGGCGCCCCCCGCCCCGCCCAAGCTGTGCCCTTTAAAGCGCTGGACGTGCCCATCTACACAGGGCAAGGAGAGGGCTCTGCAATCACAAGGTCAGGGTCAGGGTGGAGGAGAGGCCAACCTGTACAGCGTGTTGAACGCCTTCTCACAGCCCTGCACGTCGCACTCAAATGGCTTCTCCTTCGTGTGCACTCGCACATGGATCCTGAGGCTGTAGGAGGTGAGGAAGGCCTTGCCACAGCCCTCCTGATTGCAGACAAAGGTGTACTCTCCTCGGTGAGTCTTCTGGTGGGTGCGCAGGTTGCCTGCTGTGCTGTAGGTACGGGGACAGCCCTCAAAGGTGCACTGGTACCGCTTTACCTGGCAGACAAACACACCTCATCAACAGGAAAAAAGAGCTGCCGAGGGCCTAACTCCCCCCAGAGCCTGGCTCCCAGGAAATGTGGACGACACACACAGGTTCGTATCACAAACACAGAAAACAAGCTCTAACAACAAAGCGGGGAAATCTTCCCCTTGATCACGTCACGCCGGAACAACAAATAATAAGTCACGGGGATGAGATAAGCTTGTTGGCAGATGAATATCCTAAATGAATATAATAAGGGGATTTTCAGACTCTAGTACACATCTAGCATCTAAAGATGGGCCCATACTGTTACAGCTACCTATACTGAAATAACATTTTGGTTTGGTTTTGTTTTTTTAAGATTCATTTATTTATTTTAAAAAGAGAGAGAGACTGAGACTGTGTGTGGGGGGGAGAGGAGGGACAGAGAGAGTCTTAAGCAGACTCCCCACTAAGCGCGGAGCCTGACACGGGCCTCGATCTTATGACCCTGAGATCACGAGCTGAGCCGACAGCAAGAGTTGGATGCTTAACTGCACCACCCAGGCGTCCCCTGGCTTTGTTTTAAGGCTTGATTAAACACCCTGCCTCATGGCACCCCACCTTGATTGGAACTGACCAATGGAACTGAGCCTAAAACATCCTGACATTGATACACTCAGTCATCAACCAGTATCTCCCTAGCATAGTTTCCACTGTGAAGTTTCAAGTCTACGAAATGAAAATACCGTATCATGAATTTCTCGGAGTAGTTGCTGGTATGACATTTCTCAAAATGCCAGCCTCTCGGTTTCACTTTCACCGCCAAACTTCTTAAGAGGGTGGCATACATGTGTGCCTCCATCTCCCTTGATGCCCACATATTCCTTAACAACTTGGCAAGCTGGTTTCACTGCAGGAAATGATTCTCTTGCACTTCCAGTGGCCAAACCCTTCCAGAATCCTCCTCCATGTGCCTTTACTTATTCGCAAAACTCTCGCATTGGTGATGCCCTCCCCTCCTGAAAACTTGTCCTTCACAATACAGCAATTCCACAGGGCTCTGTTTATCTTCTTCCCGGAGCCACGCCTTTCCCTTCACCTTGATATGTAGGTTTATTGTGGAACTTATCTCTCCCCTCCCAGGCCCTCCCATGCCTGCCCCAGTGCAGGGGAAGCAGCCTTAGACGTGGCGGGAGGAGAGTGCATTTCTGGCACTTATGTTCAAGACCTTCTCTGCAAGTCATTTTGCTTCTCTGAGCCTCAGTTCTTTATTTCTCAAATGATATTAATGCCTGCCCTGCCTCTCCCATGGCGCTGTGGAGTGGAACGAAATGAGATCAGACACTTGTGAAAATACGTGGTAAATGATCTGATGCTGTACACACCAGGGTGCAAGTATTGTTTACTCTTCAGCTTTCGTGAACATCTTCATCTTTTGACCCGACCTCACTCCAAAGCCTCAGTCCACATCTCCAACTACACTGTTAGTATTCATTCCAGTTACTGAACTATCAGTCCCAGGCAGCAAGCTAGATACCGTATCAGATAAACAAGTGAACAAGACAAAAATCTCTGCTTTTAAGGAGTGCCAGTTTTAAGGAGGTGGACGTGCACAAATTATTATAAACTGTGCTGAGCCCGACAACAGATATGTGCCCAAGGTGCCTGGGGAATAGAAAAAAGGGAAACCTAACCCTTCTTGGAAAAACTGGATGTGGTAAAGGCTCAGAAGCTGAGGTTCTCTCTCTGAAGTGTTTTCTCATTTGTCTGTTTGTTTTAGGGATAAACTGAAAACATGTTCCTCAGACAAGGCAGGAAGAGAAGGGCATTCCAGAAAGAGGTGACACAGTAGTTGAAGCATCTGACTTCAGCTCGGGTCATGATCTCAGGGTTGTGAGATCGATCCCCACATCCGGCTCCCTGCTCAGCGGGGTGTCTGCTTCTCCCTCCCCCTCTCCATCTGCAACCTCCCCTCAAAAAAAAAAAAAAAAAAAAAAAAAAAGGAGGTGACACCTTGGGAACTACATGGAAAGAGGACTAAGTGTGCTGGTACAGTGAACCACAAACATACCTGCAGTATGTTAAGAGGCTGGAAGGAGAAGGATCTAGAAAAATAAGGCGAGCCCTCCTTAGTCAAGCTACAGAGTAGAGGAATAGGACAATGGGGACTCACTAATGGGTTTCAACCAAGAGAGCAACATATCAGATCTGCAGTTTAGGAGAGATCCTTCTGGTAGCCTAGTGGAAGGTGGACTGGAAGGGTAAGAGAACAGAAGAAGGCAGGGAGACTGAGAGAAGAGGGACAACAGTCCAGGAGGGAGGGGAATGAGAAGAACCTGAACGGGGAAGTGAGAGATGACAATATGAGAGATGAATTCCAGAGAAATTAAAGGGGGAGGAATGACTGGCTGTTGTGGCAACTGGGTGCTGAGAAGGGGTCAGGGAGAGGCAAAGTCGAGGTTGAGAGTATGCCTGAATGACTAAACAGATGGTCACACCACCAAGTTGGGGCTCAATGGAGGGTGGAGAAGAGATGATGAGTTGGCTTTGAGGTGCTGCCAGGACTTCCAGGCAGAAACTTCTAGTAGATAGACATACAGGCTGCAAACTGACAGGGAAGCCTACAGCAGGAGTCGTTGGTACACATAGCTGACTTTACCTATATATCAAAGCAGGCTCAGGTTCAAGCCCAGCTCTGCCACTTACTGTGTAACCTTGGGAAAATTACTTAAGCACACTAAGCCTCACTTTCCTTATTTATAACATGGAGGAAACAAAACCTATCTTTTTAGGTTTGTTGTAAGGATCAGGAATAATGTGTGTAAAGTACTTAAATACAGTGACAGACCAATCATAGGTATACAATAAAATAATAGCTCTTGTAAGAGGACAAAGGCTAGACCTCGGAAAGTCACCAATGTGTAAGGTCCTGGTAAAAGAGAAGCCGCTGATGGGTGAGCGGGGGTGGGGGAAACAGGAAGAGACACCAAGGAGAACGATGGCACAGAAGCCAAAAGAAAAAGGACCTCAAGGAAAAAGAATGCTCAAAACATGAAATGTCCGAGAAAACAAGGAAGACAGGATGGAGGAAACTCCTGGATCCAGCAGCTGGGAATCACTAATGGCTTAGCAAGGCCAGTTTTAATGGACTGCTGGGGCCCAAAGTCTGGAAGAAGGTGAATAAACCAAAGGTGAAGTGGAGGCAGAGATGAGAGACGGACAGCTGCAGCAAGCATGGGCTTCCGAGTTGATGTGGAGTTCTTTTTTTTTTTTGAGTAGGGGGTCCTGAGCATATTTAGAAGGAAAAAGGTCCCAGAAAAAAAAAAGGAGCTGAGGATCCGAGAGGAATATAAATAAGAGAAGGGTATTTGAAAGGCTGGTGGAGGGGAAAGGCTCAGGTGGGAAGAGGGACAGGACTGAGGTGAGGACAGATGTGTTCAAGGGTGTACGAGGTGGGAATGCAAGCTGGTACAGCCACTTTGGAAAACAGTGTGGAGGTCCCTTCAAAAGTTAAAAATAGAGCTACCCTACGATCCCCCACGCACGTATTACATGGAGCACTGGGTGTTATACGCAAACAATGAATCATGGAACACTATATCAAAAACTAAGGATATACTGTACGGTGACTAACATAACCTAATAAAAAATTATTATTAAGAAAAAAAAAGGGGGTACAAGGTTTCTCTAAAGAGCCAAATGGTACATATTCTTTGTGGGCCATGCAGACTCTGTTAAACCACTCGACCCTGCTGCTATTATGTGAAAGTAGCCATAGACAATATATAAATTGACAAGCCAGGCTGTGCTCCAGAAAAACTTTATTTATGGACAGTGGGATTTGAATTTCATATCATTTTCATATATCACGAAATACTATTCTTCTTCTGATTTAAAACAAATCACTTAAAAATGTAAAAACCATTCTACAAACACAGGCATATGGATGGATTCGGCCTGTGGGCCATAGTTTGCCAAACCCTAAAACCTGTGGGTGTGGGGAAGGGAGGAGCCCTAACTCCTCCCGTCTCCTCTCCCACTCCTTGTCTCATCTGTGCCACCCCCAACACAATCTTGCACAAGTGCTCTCTCACTTTCCATTTCGCAGCCTTCCCACTGCCACACAGGAGGGGCTCCGTCAACATTTGCTGAACAGAATGACTGACCCACCAGCCCGGCGTTCTCATGTCTCAGTGCCTAGGTCTGAAGCCAGTCGTTGCCAGATTTGTTCTACAGTGGTGTTCTCCACATGCCACCTCTACGCTCAGATGCTAAGGTCCTTTTGCCTGATATTCAAGGTCTCCCCGTAGGTCCTCTTTCACCTTCTCCCACGTGACTCCATCACCACCCCAACAGAAGGCTCTGTCTGAGCCTACAGGCAACAGGACCCCCTTCCCTAATTGCCACACGGAATCCCCACTCGCTTGCCTCTGCTCTCTCCCTTCTCTCTGCTGGAAATGCCTGCTTCCTTCTCTGCTTTTCTGAGTCTCTCTCTTCCTTCTATTCAGGCCTCGCTACCTCCAAGGCGCTCCAGGATCAACCACACATCAAGTGACAGTGCCCTTCTCTGAATTCCCACCATATTAAACTATACGACTCATTTGGCACTTAGCCTGTGTTGTTAATTATCCTCTCGTGCCTATATCCTGATTTCCCGTCACGACTAAAAACCTCCTTGGTTCTACCAGGCAGAGATTTCAAAATAGTCACTGACCAGGAAGGAGAAGCGGGACTGTGGCTGCCGCAGTAAAAGAGCAGCGTGTCTCAATCAAAGCACGTCAACAATGGCGACTGATAAGAGCAGACTCTCATTCCCAAGATGCGACAGCAGTTGATCACTTTATAAGGAACAGTGCAATCAATCATTAACCTGTCTCCTTGCCCTGCCAACCCCTATTCCCGCCCAGGATGCTCACGTGGCCAACTCGAGTTTCCATTCAAAGCTCCTTCCTCAAGGAACTGTTTTACATCACTACCTCTTTAGCTGGTGGGCACGGCAGTAGCTGGAAAACATGAGGCACTAAATAAATACTTGCTGAGTTAAATGCATGAATGGCTACTCTCCCGGTGGACAGTAGCCTCCATGAGAGCAAGGCCCATGTCCATCTCGGTCACAGCCTCAGGGACTAGCCTTGTGGAGGAGTGGCACCACATTCATATTTGTTGAATGAATGAAGGAATGATACCACAAACAAACAAAAACAAACCAGCAGGACTTAATGCTGAGGAAAGTAGTGACAAAGGGTGACAAATGACAAAGGAAGGATAGTCAACTAGGTCAAATGGAGCAGAGATGACTATTGAGGCATTTCTTGGGTTCACATGACTCGCCAGATCCTCGCGAGATTAGCTTCATTGGAGGGGCAGGACCAGAAGGCAGAATGTAACAGGCTGAGAATTCGGGGGGAAGCAAGGAACTAAAGACCATGAATATATCTACTCTTCCAAGGAACGTGGCTGAAAAGAGGGAGAGGAGAAAAAGTTGGGAGAGGACATAGACTGGAGAAGAATCGTTTTTAAATAGCACCAAATTTCACAAGAAGGAAAACTAAACCTCCTCAAACTGGATCCGAACAGGAAGTTGCAAAAAACACGTAAGTTTTCATGGTTACAGAGAAGAGGTATTGCAACACATGGTACATTTAAATACAAGTAAAGTTTATCATGCTTTCAAAAAATTATGTCTCAGGGTTTATACTGTCCAAGGTGCTCAGCATACAGAAAAAACAGTCCCTGCTCTCAAGGGGCTCAATGTCAAGAGGAGAATCAAGCAAACAGACAAGACCAATATGGTAGGAGAAGTGCTGATAATGGATGCGAGAAGAGAAGTACAGGGAAAACCCACCTAACTTAGACTTGGGGACCACTGAGCAAGGCTTCTCAAAGGAGGTTATGCTCAAGCTGAATCGAAAGAACTTGAGAAAGAGGTGACATATAATTCACCTCTCAAAATTACTAGCATTATGTATAATATGAATAGAATGTCACTGACGATTCCACTGGATAACAAAGAATGTGTTTCTCTGGAAGAGCGGAAGAATTGCCTCACTTTAACTTTCCTGTGTGGTCTCTAACACTTGTTGATCACTACGGAAAGGAGCACCGAGGGGGTGCAGGGAGGCTCACTGAGGATGGGGCCTGATGTTATAATGGGCAAGAAGCATGAGCTTTCAGAGAACTGATATTGGTTTACAAGGTATTGAGTAGTTCTGGAATAGAGAAATATTTAACAAAGATGACTGTCTGGGTAAGTCAGCAGAATCAGAGAAGAAAAGGCAAATGAGACAAGCAAAAATGAGAAAATTAAACACTGCGCTCCAGGAGACAAAAAGCTTAAACTTTTTCAGAAAAGAAAAAAGGCTGGATTTCTGCAGGAGGAGAAAGAGAGCCCAAGAGAGCTAGATTTGACCCTCCTTACCAGCCCCATACTCGAGGAGGAAGGGGGGTCTGTGGTCCTGCACACCTAGTGCATGAACTTTCTCACAAATCAGTAACTGGCCTGGCCTCGCTCGATGGCTGTGGGAGCTGCCCACTCTTCCCCCCAACACCGGAGACTTCCCACCCCTCTCCCCGATACCAACTCTGTTCCCCGGCTGGCAGGGATCTCATTTCTTCTACTCTACAATGTGCAGCCACAGAGCTCAAAGTGGACATTTAAGAGCTCTGACTGACCCCATTTCTTCATCAGGCCTCCCACTGCCCACCGCCAGAGCCGGGGTCACACAGCACTTCACACACCTCAGCCTTTTACACTCGTAGAACTAACGCCATCCTGCTGCCCCTTTCCACGGCTAACAGGCCTCGGTGGCTGAGTCTCCCCTCTGTCTTTACAAAGGTGGTGTGTAATGTCAGAACAGCACAGGCTTTGGCATCCAGAACATCCTCAGTTCAAACCTCATTTCTAACACTTGCTAGTTGTCTGTTTCTAAGCCTGTTTTCTTCATCTGTAAAATGAGGGCTAACAGTACCTATTTTATAAATTGTTATGAAGATCGAATACAAAGCTATGCTGAAGCCCCTAACATGGTGACTGGCACACAGCAGGCACTCAGCGGATGCTAGCCGTCTTACCCTCTCACCACTGCCAGCATATCCGGAGTCCTCATTCTGTAGCTCTAAGGGCCCTGGGCTTATGAATTAAATAAGTCATGGGGATGTAGCGCACAGCATGATGACTACAGTTAATGGTATCATATTGTGTATTTGAAAACTGCTAGGAGAGTAGGTCTTAAAGTTCTCATCATAAGAAAAAGACCTGCCACTCTGTGTGGTGACAAGACTTATTGTAGGGATCATTTCACAAGGCACACAAATACTGATTCACTGCGTTGTACCTCTGAAACTAATATACTGTTACAGGTCGATTATCTCTCAATAAAAAAGGTGGTGGTGTTTTCTTAAATGAGCCCTCAGCTTTTGCCTGGTGCTCCAACTGCCCACCAATGGAAGTAACTTTCAGTGGCCGGGTGCTAAGGAAGTCAAAGGGAACAGATTACCTGTGGCAAGGGCTGGTGTTCATAGAACCCCAGAGAACTACAAACATGTTGTCCTGATTATAAATGGTGGTTCGCATTCCACAGCCATATTAATACAGCAGCTCAGCTCATTGGGGGTTACTGGGACTTCTGCAGGCTGTCCTGGAACCCAACCACAATTTATAATCTTGTTTTAAGGAGAAAATGCTTCCCAAAGTTCCTAACAAAGGCCATTTTAACCTCTTCTTAAACAGGAGATTACCTCCAAACCTCCTTCAAGAACCGCGTGGGCCTACAAGGGACAGAGAGTAGACGAGCACTCGCTGAACAAGCACAGTGAGCCAGACACTGTGCTCAATGTTTTATGCACATACTGTTGTGTATTTGTGTAGGAACAAACCTCATTTAATCTTCACGAAATGCAACGGATATTTTTATTTCAATTTTACAGAAGAGGAAACAGAGCAGCTTGTCCAAGGCCACACAGAATAAGCACGAGCAAAGATGGAACCTAAGTCTAAATTATCCCTCTGCACATCACAGAAGAAACAATTTCAAGAACAGGCTTGATTTAAGTAAGAGAAAAACATTAAAATTTGGGCTCTTTCTCCAATGTCCTACACTACCAAAATGTTAGCAATACCCAATAGGTACAGCTTATATAAAATGTACATTTGAGACCTGTTAACTCCTGCAGCACCATGCTATAAAGCCAATATACACACAAAAGCACCTTGTCCCTCTTCCAGGCCAGGGGACCTTAGTTTTGGAGGTGCTGACGGCTATGGAGAGGTACTAACATGCAGGCAGCCATGCGGGAAAGAGCATAAATGGCTTCTCCCCGTGGCAAATGGAGAATGCTTCCTGCGCTGGGTTCCTACAGACCCCAGCACATAAAGCCTCTAGCAGTCTCCCTGCTGGAATCCCAGCCCTTCAGGGCAGGGACTATTTCTTTGTCCTTCCTGAGAGCTGACAAAAGTAGGTACTCCCTAAGTAAAAGCTTAAAGCTTGTGGAAAGAGTGAATGGACCCTTAACACCAGAATTTCAAGCAGCAACAGTCCTAGTTCTGAATGGCAATTCCGTGGGAGTTCAGAAGGGAGCCTGGGAGGAAATGTAATCACAGTATGCAAAGACTAAAAGCAAGTAGGGCCCCTCTGGGAGAGTCAGCAATATCCAGGTTTGTCAGAGTGGATCATTCCACTGCCTGAGGGGCTGATAATGAGGAATGAAACTGGAACTAGGTCTCCCAAAGTAAAGGACGGATTGCAAAACACTAGAGTCAAATTTTTACCTTTATTCTTATACTTAAAATCTGTCACACTAAGGGGGAAAAAAACCCCCACAAAACTCCTCTTGGAGTGTCACTGACTAATATAGCAAGAAGCCTAATCCACAAAGTATCTCTGTAACTATGCTTCTTGGTAGGAAAAAAGAGATATTCTTTCCCAATCAACGCACCGGAGTTCTCTGGCGCGTCAGGAAGAACATACTTGGTAGGGATTCCTGGCTTCCTTCATACTTCCTGGCCAACTACTGAGCAGAAAAGTGGCGAGGTCAGTTAGCCACAGGGGTACGTTATGTTCTCCAGTGTGGTTCGTACAGACGTGGATGCACAGGAAACTAGACAGTCCCGGCAGGTTCTCAGGAAGGGATGGGTGAAGAGAGTTTGGGAAATCGTGGGCTACATGAACCAACTAAAGGAAACACAGCTGCTCAGAAACCCAGGGCAGGGCATTAAAGGAGCAACCCCCTTTAGAATGCTGATCTTGTGTAGAATGACAGATTTTGATTGGAGATTTCTCAAAGCTACCAGCAGGTGGATGGTGGCAAGACAGCAAGTCTGAGAATAAGACATGAAATCAGAGTCAGAATGACCAGTGGCCCTGTGGAAGGAGGAGAAGACAGTATCTGTAGCAAGGTTCTGGCTGGCTTATTTTTACGCAAGACAAGCACAAGGGAAGAAAGTGAAGTAACAGGTAAGCCAACTACACACTATAGGAAACAATAGAACAATCAAGGGTAAACAGGAAAATCAGGCTAAAATCTGACTCAGAAAATAAGCTGCTTGGGAAGCCAAAAAGACTAATTAGTTATCAAATGATTTAATTTCTCAAGAGTAACACCTGGACATGGAGATGGAGGGAAAAGACCAGGTTTTTAAAAAAGGGGAAAAGAGGGCGTACAGAAATCATGAAAAGTATTATCAAACAGTCATAAACACTGGGCTCTTCAGGCCAATTAAATGGATTTAAGTGCCCCTACCCCCACCCCAATCACTGTTAAAGCAAAAGCTAAGGTAAGATGGTGCCTCAGGAAGGTAAGTCTCCTGAATGCCTAGACGTTAAGCAACATTTTCAAAGACTAAAAGCCACTGATGCTTCTCCCTCAATCTCCAACAAACTCCATACCAACTGATTTTTTAAAGTTTCTAGAATCTTCCATGTAGGTTTCATGGAGAGACTGGAAAGATATGGTGGGATGAAAGTACAGTGAGCTAAATCCATAGTAGATTGAACAAGGTGTTTACAGTACCCTTGACATTATCTACACAATAAGATTATCAAGACCTGAAGCCATGAATGGTAAACCAGGCTTCCGAGTACAGTCCCCAACTAATGATGGTTCGACTGTACAGTGGTGAGGAAGCGATACACATCCAGGAGAAACTGTAGTTCAAACTGTGAATCTGGATCTCTCCCCGGGCTAGCGATATGAGGTAGGGTACTTTCTCGTGATGCTGGGCACTAGCAGTGAGCCATGGCTCCCAGTCAGGCCCATCATCACGAGGGTAAACAACCTATATACTGCTAGCCATTCTGTACCAATACAACCATTCTGTTTGTCACTTTCAGCACAGTATTCAATCAATTACATAGGCTGATCAACACTTTACTACCAAACTGGCTCTGTGTTAGATGATTTTGCCCAACTACAGGCTAATGTAAGAGTTCTGAGCATGTTTAAGGCAGGCTGGGCTAAGCTATGAGATCGACAGATTAGGTGTCCTCTACGCACTTTCCATGATATTTTCAACTTCTGATGGGTTTATAGAGACATAACCGCACCATGAGCCAAGGAGATCTGGAGCACGGAGTGGGAAAGTGACAGCTCATATAAGCGATTGCACAATCCCCCCTCCCTACCATCTCCTCCTTTCCTGCCTAGATCAGCATTTCCCAAAATGGGTTCCACAAAATACTGAGCCTGGAAACGACACCTGAAAATGGTTTCCCGAGTTCAAAATATTTGGAGAAGTCTGCATCTGCTTCCTTCACAGTTATTAACACATCAAAAGCTCTGAGAAATTCTGTAATAAGCCTCTGTCTCGATTCAACTTAATGTTTCCCAAACATTTGCTCTCAAAGCACTTTCACACAGTAATCATTAACTGAGGACGGCTTAAAGTTTAGACTCTAAGCCATGTTCACATTTTCTGTGAAGAAATGATTCAACCCCCTTGAGTTGCTACTACCTCATCACTCTTCTTCCAAATACCATAGTAAACACACACACACACACACACACACACACACACACACACACACACACAAACCAACTTGACACTTCCTGCCTCCGGTTTCCTCAGCACCCACTCACTTCTCCATCACTGCAAATCTGGCTTCGGCCCCCAGTGCTCTACAGAAAGTCTTTTCATGGTGTGATCAATGGACAGATACCAGAACCATGGCTTCTCTTCAGCCCCTCGATCCCTCTGCAGGGTCACAGAGGAACAGTCACACTCCCTTGACACTCTTCCTTCGCCTTCCACAACACCATATTCCACCCATCTCTTTGTGTGATCTTTGGTTCCTCTTTATCTTTTTAGCCTTTACATTCTGAGACCAACTCCGGCCCCTCCCTTGAGTAAACTGCCCATGGTTTGAACCCTTCGTGAATCCTGAGTCAGTTGCTCGACTTCAGATCCACATTTCCAATGAGCTTCTCAACTTGTTCACTTCACTTTTCCTCGAGGACTATACATTCACTATACTCCAAACAAGCTCATCAGTTGTCCCACCAAACTTTCTCCTCTTCCTGATTGCTCTAATGAACTCACCATTCCCAGACAGTGAGGTGAGAAGAGTCCACCACTTTCTCCTCAGCCTGACACAGCAGTCTAAACAGGTGTCTGTGAAAGTACATATCACAGTTTACTCTAACTACTCAACATGCTTCCTAGTCTTGAACCTCCATCAATCCTCTGCGTGGTCCCTGAGCTAAGACAGAGAAGAAACCTGACACAGTTGGAAAAACGGATGAATCCTTTGAATCATACCCAATTCATGGCTCATTCTTCAAACGCCAGTAATATACGAAGTTCTCTTATACTTCAACAAAAGCTCTGGATTCTTTCCACTTATAAGGCCATTATCCTTCATCAGACTTAAATGAAACCCCAAATCTAAACTACAACTACTGACTGGCAATCAAGCTACCACTGCTACCAGAGCAGGATTTCTAAAATGTTACCCGAACCACATCACTCCTTGGCTCAGACACCTTCGATGGTTTCCCACCATTTCGAGAACACAGTCCAAACCCCTTAGCATGTTATCACTGCCTTCCATGTCTGGATCTCTGCTACCTTTCCATCCTTATTTTCAACTACTCCCTAAGCTCCTTATGTTCTAGTCCAGGAGTAGGCACACTCCAGGCAGTGGGTCAAATCTAGCCCACTGCCTGTTTTGTAAATAAAGTTTTGTTGGAAAACAGCCAATCAACATTTTGGGCCAGATCATGCTTCGTTGCAGGAGGCTGTCCTATACATTGCTGAATGCTTTATAGGGTCACTGGCCTCCACCCACTGGATTCCAGTAGCACTTCCCCAGTGTGATGACCAAAAATGTCTCCACACATATTAAATGTCTTATGGGGAACAAACCTGCCCCCAGTTAAGAATCACTATTCTAGAGATTTCCAAGTGCAAGCTAAGAGTGGGTATGATATCACTGCTAATAAAATATAAACTATACAGCAACTGTAGTACAGTGTCCAGATTAAGAGATAAGAATCGAACAGTATTCAGTGCAGGTTGCCTCACACTTGGGAGATTGTGCTCAACTGTGCTCAATTTTAAGAAGACTGTGGGTAACTGGAATTCATACAATCCAAAGCGACCAGACTGATGAGAAACTAGGGAAGAATGTCACAGAGAAGTATTTAAGGAAATCAAGGTGGTTAGTCTGTACAAGATAAAGAGAAAGCCATGATCTTTAAATATCTGTTGTCCTGTCGGAGGAAGGTTTAACTTGCTCTTGTTCAGGGAGGCCAAACCAGTGGGCAGCGGCTGCACAAAGGCAGGTTTTTGGCTCTGTACAAGTCAAAGCTTTCTATCAATCAGAGCTGGCCAACAAACGTATGAGGCTGGGAGGTGAAACACCATGCTCTCGTCATTCTGCAAGGGTTCAAGCAGAGACCAGATGAACTCATGTCAGAAATGCCGTAGAGAAATTCCTGCCTGAGGTGGGTGGTAGGATGAGATGGTTTCTCTCAGGTTGTTTCCAGCTCTGAGATTCTGTGGCTAGCAGTGGAAAAGCCATATGGCACAAATAATAAAATTCTCCAATTCCAAGACCTTAATTACAGCGTAAGAGAGAAATATTTTGCTAAACGATTTACCCTATGTCTGTTTGGGAACATTTTAAATTTAGTCCCTGACATGGCAACTACCAGGGATCTGTTTTTTTCTAATTGACCTGTAATCAGCTCCCAGATAATGTCTATCACTACCTTTAAACCGTATCTTTCATTCTGCTAATGATCACCACAGCAGTATAATTTGTACAATGCTTTACGGTTTTCCAACCATCGTGACATACATTACCTTACTCACAGTAGCTAAGTATGAGCATGAACACTTATTTTAGATAACCTGCTCTCATTTACTGTCTCTTGCCTGAATTTCTTATGAGAGAAAGCGAGGCCTTATTATTCACCAAATAGTCACTATGAAAATAAAGCATATTCTAGCAGATACTCATCTCCAAAACAAATCATTTATCCACACCTCAGAAACAAGCCAAATCTAGTTATTTTAGCAACAGAAACATGGACTTACCTCAGTGAAATTTCTACTCTATTTATGATTTGGGGAGGAAAATTTGAAACATTATAATTTAGCTTTCCCCAAATTTCAATGTGGCCATACAAACTCAAAGTTCCAGAAAGCAGTCACAACAAAACATGAAGCATATGTGTTGTTGACAAGCAAAGCCACTGTAGGTACTCGTTCCAGGGACTCCTTTATTCCCCTGCTACAACTGTGAACACAAGTCGTGTAAGGACTTTTCTCCGAAGCTAAACCGGGCCCTCACCCACAGCTTTACTTACTTCTTTACGTTTCGTTTCTGGACATTCCGACTGTAGAGTGAGAGTTGCGCCTTCGATATTTCTTGGCATGGGCGTGGAACCAGGGTTTATTGTTAAATGAATCTGATCTGGTGAGATAATGTGTTGCACATAACCCTGGGACATTGCTTCATGATCTATTAGGTGAAAGCCCTCTTCACCCCCTACTAGAAAAGGCAAGTGTTCTCCACACTGTCCATCGTCATCTTCATCCTCCAAAGTGCCAGGGTCCTGCTCAATAAGAACAGTTGTCCTATCATAAACAGTTCCAGATGAGGAAGGCACCAGTCCGTTTTTATCCACAAACCTGAGCATCTTGTCATCGGGGGTCAGCTCATCTTCCTCTGCCTCAAAGTAGATGATGTTGTCGTCTGGACTGTGTTCCCCCATGGTTCAATCGTGCTCAGCCCAATTGTGAGAAATGGAAAGGTAATGACCTGTCTGCGACAGGACAAAGCCAGAGTTAGAGTCATACCCAGGGACCTCCTCAGTAACCACAGGGCTCATTTTTCCTCTGACTTGAAGATTAGGCCAAAATAAATGAAAATCGTCTTCCCTGGGAATAATTTTTTTAAGTTTAACTTTGAAACCATCAAGTCATTTTAAAGGAAAAGCAATGCCTTAAAAAACAAACAAACAAACAAACAAACAAAAAACACTGAAGAAATAAGTAGCAGTTCTTAAGACCTTCCAAACATGCCTTACTACCAAACAATTCCTGAAGGGGATAAAAGGGCAAACTACTTCAAGGCTGAGTTGTTTTAAGTCTTAAAGTAAGAAAACCCCAGTCACATATCCCCCAGATTAGACCATGGGGCAGTGCAGTCTTTTGCGGAAGTAGAACTTTGGAGGCAGGGTCACCCACCCACAAATCCCAGCTTTGCCACTTACAACTCGGGTAACTTTTCTGTGCACCATTTTTCTTATGGGTAAGGTGGGACTGGTAGCTCCTTCCCTCAAAGTTGTTACACAGAGTAAAAGAGATAATGTATGTCAAGGCGCAAAGTCTGATAATAATAGGGAAAACAAGTGTGAATTCATTCCCTCCTTCCTAGAACAGATGTTTCAGCTTCTGGGTAGGGTGGTTGATCCCTAGTCAGGCATATTCAATGAAGATCATTATATCCATTAATCTTCTAAAACAATGTGGTGTCTACTAGAACCTATGCTTGCATAGTGTGCTCTCTGCAGTGAGGGAATGGTCAATCTGATTTTTGTTTCTACTGTCCCTAGCACAATACAATGACCCCAAGAGTTCAGGAGATATCAGCTAAATGAATGAAACACCTGCTGATATACCCTCTTGGGAAGACATACTCTCTTGGAAAGATATGTTCTCTTGGGAAAAATACCAAATTTGAACCTTTCCTGTTCTGGACTAGCTGCAAACACACAGGTTCTACAAATGTGGGTTTGGCAGGCAGGACAGAATTTTAAAATAATCAGCACACCACTTTTAGTTTCCAGTCTGGCTTTGCACTTTTTCTCTTCTGCCCTGGGTTAGAAAGTGAACCTTTACTTAGATGGGGCGGCTAGACAGAGAGGTTTTAGCAGAGACAGGCCAAGGGATCAGATGCGGGAGGAACCGGCCCGACCCCTTGCTCTGGCTTACGCAACCCGGTAGATGCACATTTCGCTGCATCTGAAGAGAGATAAGAGCACCGGAGGCCCCACAGGGCTTCCCCGGCACCATCAGCGGCTAAGCGGAGACCAACTGTCCGGAACAAACAAGACCAGGAGGCTTGAGGCTGGCATACGAGGAGTACAAACGGAGCACCCTTGAGAGAAGGCTGGGAAAAGGAACCTGACTGGGATAGCCCCCACACGGGACTACACAGAAAAATCTGAAGACAGGCTGGGGGGCTCCAAGCCAGGCGAAGAGGGGCAGGGTCCGGGTCTCCATGGAAACAGGGAAGGGGGGCTGGATACCCATCCCCATGGAAACGGAGGAGGGGTGGGGTCCCATGGTGACCAGACTGGGGTCTCTACTGCGAAATGCTTCAGGAGGGAACCTAAGTCCCGCGCCCCCCGGGAAGCCCCCAGCCCAGACCGCGTCTAGTTTCGCCTTTTACCTCCGCGGCTCCCGGCAACGGCGGCAGCGGCTGCTTCTCCCCTCCCCAGCGGCACCATGATTGCCCCCACCTTCCCCGAACGTCACTTCCGCTTCCGCTTTCCGGAGGAAGGAGGAGATCCCGGCCCCGCCTCTCCCTGGCGCTTCTAGTTGGTTTAAGCGGTGTGGGGGCTGAGCTCGAGCCTCCAATTGGCGAGCAGGAGGGGCGGGGCGCCGCCGAGAGGACGCGGGGCCGTAAGTTCGTCCCGCGCTGAGAAGCGGCCGCCGCGGCCGCTGTCGGCCGGCTGTCGGGCGTCTGCTCTGTGGCGCCAGACTCAAGGAAAAGGGGTCAAAACTCCCCAACCACTAGTCAGTCGAAAGTAGCCTCAGCCCGACTTGCGCTGGCCGCCCTCGCCGCGGCAGCCACAACTGCAACGGGAAGGAGGACCCCAGTTAGCCATCCGAATTGCAGCTCGGACTCTCAAGGGGAGCCTGCAAGACTGTGACCTTCCCGGCTTTCTCCCTCTTGTGATGGGGGGAAGCTGGGACCAACCAAAGTTAATGTAGCAGGTGGGGTCAAGAAAGGAAGATGGGATCCAAATGGCAGAACCAAGGAGTACTCCAGTCCCAGCCAGAAGATGCCGCCTCCCCTCCCCACCCCCCGCCAACTTGCAATCACAAGACGCTCCACTCCTTCCTCACTCTTCTGCCCGGGCTGTCGGTTCCAACTTTTCCCCCTGCAGAGGACTGCCGGCTTCCACGGGACTCCCTCCCGGGCCAGTCAGCGCCACCTACTTGCCATTCCTTTTTTGACCGTTCACGTTGTCTTCGTATCAGTCTGCATCTGAGTCATATTTCATACTGCCAAGCAGTGTTGGTGTCCCAATGCCCAAGAAGCGACTTTGTAGGTGCCTTCCTATTCTTTTTTTTTTTTTAAGATTTATTTCAGAGAGAGCATGAGTGGGAGGGGCAGAGGGAGAGAATCTCAAGCCGACTCTCCCATGAGCCAGGAGCCAGATGTGGGGCTCTAGCCCATGACCCCAAGATCACGACCTGAGTCGAAACCAAAAGTGGGATGTTCAACCACCTGTGCCACCCAGGCGTCCCTCTCTTTTTAAATGACTGTTAAATTTGTTAGAATCTCCCAGCAGCCACTGCCTGATTTTCCCATAAGCAACTTCTCTGAAATATTCAGTGGGACAACTCCCAGAGACTAGATCAGGGTCAAGGCATTCAGGCCATGCCTGTACATCTCTTGCTTGAAAACGATGAATAGTGATTGTTACCCACCAGACGGCCAGCCAACTACCTCCTTGTCCCCTGACCAGCTGCCCCAATGCTTAAGCCACAAAAGGTCCAGCAGCCATCTCTTAAGAGATAAAAACATACAAACCACCACTGTTAAAAATACATTTATCATTAAAATATATTACATATATGAGAGAGGGAATGCATCATACACAGTTTGGAGGATTTGTTGACCCAGAAAATCCCATTTGTTTCACCAAACACCACTTTCTTCGGTAGCTTCATTTTCAAGCCACTGTATTGCCCTCAGAAGCTGAGTGGCCAGCCCCAGAGTTGTTGAGCCACATCTGAGTAGGAAAGGTGGTAGGGTTTATATATACATACAAACATGTCCTTAGAGCACTGGAAGCATCTGGGGTGGCTGTGACCTGTTTATTCAGCAGATTCCACTTGCATTCTTGCTGTCCAATTCATTCTCCCTTTAGGACCCCAAAGTTTGTTCAAATATCTGGTCATGGGGAGCTCAGCCCAGGCTACAGGGAAGGCACGGACTATACCCGTAGGCAGGCTGAGTAAGCATAAGAAATACAGTTATTTAAACATCTTTAAAGTTTAAAAAAATAGAGAGATCTGTGTTAAATAACTAAAAGTTGAACATTGACTGTCAGTTTTATTGTGGCGGATTTCCCCCATGTCTTCAGAACTCAGAGTGACAGGACTGTGACAGCCATGGTGGGGGATGTCAGGGCTCAGGAAACAGGCAGCTGCCGCTTTTGCTTCCAAGAGGCCTTGCATCTTCTTGTGGTAGTTCTTGATCTTAAACAGGTGGGGCTGGTAAGTGGCTGCCTCGAGTAAAATAGGAGAGGAGATAGGCTCAGGGTGAGCTGCAGAGGAATAGGTGAATAAATTCTTGAGCCTTCTTCTTCTCTGCCATGTCGAGCTTTTGGTGACCAGCTGGGTTTCGAAGCAGTAAGCTGCCAAATATGCTAGCTGCATGAAAAACACAGAAGACAAATGATTCAGCAAAAGAAACTACTTACTCTTGTGTTGTTGAGATGGGAGGAGTGCCCCAAAGCGTTATTTTCTGCTTGAAAAAAAGCTATGTGAGGGTAAACTTGGCCCAGAGCTGGATACTTTAGTTCCACTGCAGTGGTCTTGGGGCCTTCCTCAAGCATATTTCCCATAATGAATCTCTCAGTATGCAGAGAGGCTTTCCACAGACACTTGACTGCTCACCTAGAATATTCTCATCCAAATGATTTTTTGCTGATTTTTTCAGCAGTTCTCGCAAAAACGCCATCAAGTAGTTGAAGACATTTTGGTGGAACGTAGGGAGGGTAGAAATGACCTGTAAGAGGGAGAATCGGGATTTGTCTCTTCATTCATTCATTCATTCGTCAGACATCTGCTATATTCCAGGAGCTGAGTACATGATCCAAGGACATGAGTAAGACTGTGCAGAGGAAATCGTCATCGCTTACCACTTGGCACAAGTGTCAAAGGAGAAGCACAGATCAAGCGCTCTGTGAATTTGGAGCTCAATAGCCTAACTATGTGCTCTCAAAAGGTTTATGGGAATAGAAGACATTTAACGCTGGGTCTTGAATATAAGACAAGACTGGACTTGCAGAGGTAAGGACTAGGGCATTCAGGGCAAAAGAAGGTGTAAAAAAGGCAAGAGAAGAAAAACCGTGAGATAAGGAGAGAGAACACACTGAGAAGTCAATTTTAGCAGGAGCGCCCCTGTTTGAACAGGCACTAAGCCTGGAGGGGTCAGTCAGGCTAGAATTCAATGAGTACTCCAGCTATCTGCGTATCATCACCATCACTTAGGAAGCTTGTACGAGACATATTCCAAGAGAGATTCTAATTCTGGGGATGTGGGGTGAGGCTCTGGAACCTGTATTATTAGCAAGTTTTCTAGATTATTTTGCTATGGCCTGTTATATGTGTGAACCATTAGGCCAGATGGTTCAAAGTCTTGAATATTTGTTCAAGAAGATCATTAATTGGCAATGGAGAGCCAAGTGTGGTTTTTGACCTTACAGTGACGTTATGAGAGCTTTAGAGCATGTGATCTGATGGCAGTGTACAAAACAAATGAGCAGAGGGAGAGCCTGAATGCAGGGTTGGAACCAAGGTGAGTAGATGAGAATGGAAGACGGGTGACAGATCAAGGGAACTCGGCATGTGGGAGGCAAGCAGAGGACGACTCAGAAATGACTCAGGTTTCTGGGCTGAGTCACTGGAATTCACAGTGAAGCCATTAAAAGACAAGGGGACACGAGAGGAAGAACAGGTTTGGGAAGGAAAGCTGTGGAGCTGAGTTGCTAGGACACTGCGTTTGAGGGACTGCGCCCACTTTGTTCCCTCAGGCCTCATGAGGCCCGGGGCTACAACATGTGAATGCTCAACGCTTCTCCTCACCTGTTTACTCGCGATATAGTTGCCAGAACACTCTAAGCAGTTATGGTAGGTGCTGTAGCAGATGACAGGCTCTGGCAGGCTCTCCAGGAAAAGCAGCAAGGCTTCAGCTACAGAATGATTGCTGGCGGCTTTTGGCCCATCGTTAAGGAACTGGTGATGCCGTGCCGTGGTTAGGAAAAGGCCCAGGAGCGAGCACATGCCAGACGTGTTGTCTGCCCAGTAAGGCTCGCTGCTGAGAGCTAGGATGCCAAACTGACATAGGGAAGGGGCCAAGCTGTTTGTCAGCTTAGCTGAGCCCTCCTGAGTTCCTGCGTATTGGTTGCTTAAAGTTGTAAAGTCTTCTCTATGCAAACTTTAAGTAAGAAAAATATGATAGCTGAGGACACAGATCTGATTTTGAGCCGTAAAATAATACTCTTTCTTTTCTGTCACTTCTTAATCATATTCACACATACGCACGCACGCACGAACATCTGAGGATACAGAGGGTTTCAATCATTCCAGTATCCAAACAGTCCCTGATATGCTCAAATTCCGACCTCAGGCCTGGCTGCTGGAACAGATCTTCCTGCAAAAAGAAAGTCACCAAATAATTACATGCTCAGAAAATCAACCATGATCTTCTAACCTAGAAATATGATCACCACCAAGGTGCAAAAAGGGAGCAGTGAGGTGAGGCCTTTGAATCAACTGGTAAACAAGCTGATAAAGTTAGGGCTGATGTGGCTAACTCATCTGGCAGGACTTCCCGAGCATGCTCCCATGACCCGTCTTTAAAGTGATAAAACATCTATTATAAACTATAGGTAGGGCATACTACTCACAACAATAAAGGAAAACTTAAAACTATGTTTCCTGCAGTGTTGTGAGAGGATTAACTGGAAAAAGAAAAACGTGAAGAAAATTTGTCATTTATAAGATGGAGAAAGTTAAAAAGACACCACCCTGTTTTGTGAAAACAAGATAATGGCAATAAAGGTATTTCTGTTAGTCCTAGCATGCTTTTTTTTTTTTTTTTAAGATTTTATTTATTTATTTGACAGAGAGACAGCCAGCGAGAGAGGGAACACAAGCAGGGGGAGTGGGAGAGGAAGAAGCAGGCTCCCAGCAGAGGAGCCTGATGTGGGGCTCGATCCCACAACGCCGGGATCATGCCCTGAGCCGAAGGCAGACGCTTAACCGCTGTGCCACCCAGGCGCCCCCTTGGCATGCTTTATATTCATTTGTTTTATTAAATGACTTAATGCCACATAACTGGATAATAATATTCTATGTATTGTTCAAGTTACACTTGAAAGGAGCTCTGCGGAGCAGGTAGACGACCAGCACAGTACTGAAGAATGGGACTGCTGTGCTCGCTTAGGACGATACAGAGGAGATTAGCATGGCCCCTGTGACTTCTACGGCCAGACGGCCTAGGTTCAAATCCCTGTCCTGCCCATTTATCAGCTTTGGGATCTTGACAAGTTACTTAGCCTTCTGTACCTCCGGTTCTTCATCTGAGAGCTATCCTGAGAATGAACCGAGGCAATGCTGTTAAACACTTAGAATAGTGTTTGGGACACTGTAATAATAAGTGTGGGGGGCAGGGGGAGTAGAAAGAGAATGTCGTAAGAACATATGTTGCTCCCCAGCGGTAGAGCTGAGGCAGACTACAGTCTGTATTAGTCTCCCTACATGAATGAGTCAGTGAAACTGACTGATCTGATCTCATGAAGCTTGCCCAAATCACTCGAGAATCAGGCCTCCTGACTCATGGCCTGGGGGCTCTATCTGGTCTCCAGCCTCCGTCTGGCTTATCAACAAGTTAGCCCCTCCCATTCCCAGAAACTGGCAAGGCTAACAGGCTGACATCCTGAGAAGAATCCAGACGGCTTTCTACTTGGAGGACCCCAGAGGCCAGGGGAGGGAACATGCTGTGCCTCGAAGGCCATCCTATGCAAGGCTGCTTCCCTTAGGGGTAAGCAAGTGCTCTGTGTAACAGCAAGGTCTCATGGGGGTGTGAAACATGAACCTATCTGTCCCCCACTCACTCCCTGGGGGACAGCTTTCCACAGATTCCTTGGGGTAAAAGCTTCTTACACCAAAAGTTCTTGGGGCTGATGCTCTTCCCCAAGGCAGTCTGGCCTCAGTCAGGTCTTAGTGCTTAAGTGCCACCCACCTGCTGGATGGCATTTTGGTACAGGTAATCAACCATCATCCAGAGCTCTTTGGGGATTCCCAAGGGGTTCTCCAACTGAACCCCATCATCTTCAGTCTGTAGGGGCATCAGAGTCTGAAAAGAAATAAAAAGCATAATACGAAGGCCCACCAATGGACCTTCTGACGGGCTGGCTCCAGGAGAATATACGGTAATGGGGCCAGCAAACCTGCGGAGGAGGGGAAGCACTTCAATCCCCTAAGCAAACATCCCATAGGCAAAAAAATGAAGTTAGGTGGCACAGTCAATGTACAGAAGGTGATTTTGAGAATTAGGAGTGGGTATGGCAAGCAGTTTCAATAAATCAGGTGAAATATGCATCATCTTCTTTGAAAAAACATCCTGCCAACAGCATTTCACTGTCAGAAATAGGGAGACAGTGTGGTCTGGTGCGGTAAGGGCAGAGACTTGGGAGTCCAAAAACCTGAATGTAGGGGCCAGGTCCACTGTTAACGCACCTGTGACCTGTGACCAATCACTCCTTACTGGGCCTCTGTTTTTATCTTACATAACAGAGAGGATAGAAATCAAGAGTCCCTAAATTAAAAAGTACATTGGAAAGGGGCGGGGGAGGGGGGAGATATGCATATTACTATAAATCCGCTCTTAAGTAGAGTCCTTGTATTCAAATTGTCCCCATAGGAGTCTTTTACATCTCAGAAAATTTAGTTCAGGATGATGACCAAGTGATGATTAAAACAAAAAAACAGGAATAAAATCATGGGCCAGGGAAGCTTCATATCTTAGTATCCATGGCTGAGTTTCTCTAATGTACCATGTGTGAAAGACTGAGAATACCTTGCTTCACTGGCTCAGCTGTTATAGTTCTAGATGCTTCCATATGACATGTATACGGCATGTAACTCACCAGCTCTCTAATTGTTTCCAGTGGCAGGTCCAAGATCGGCTCCCTCATGTAGCACAATGTATGAATGGGAGATCCGAAACAGCTGGGCAGGTAGTTCCCAGACACAGACAAGAAGTAATCCTTTCCCCTGTCCAAGTGCAAAACCAGAATGTCTTCAATTTTGTCTTCACCTGAGTTGAGCTTTGTAGCTGTGGTCTTATTTACAAATAGCTCCAACTCAATCTCAATGGCAGAATCTGAAGAAAAACATGAAAAGTCACGTTGGCTGGTGGGAGGCCAAGAGGAAAAGGGGGAAAGAGGACAGCAGGGACAAGGATCAGGCACAAAGGGCTGGGAAAGGGCATCAGAGGTATCAGCCAACCAACAAGGATGTAGGTGCTCCGCACTCAGAGAGGACACATGAACAAGGAATTTATAGTCCAAGGGGGGACATGAAAACAACAAACAAAACCATGTGAAGAGGCAACTGCAATGAAATTCAAGTACGAAGGAGCACAGCACAAGTTAGAATTATTAATACGATCAGAAGGCATGGATCAAAGAGCTTGTCCCGGGCCAGGTCAGATGAAGACACCTGATCCAGGAGACAATATAATGCAAGTATCAGCCTGTGAATTGTCCACAGAACAGGCTTCATCCCTCTGCCACACAGCATGACGCAGAGTGCAAAGAAGTCAGGGGAAAGACACGAACGGTACGTTCCAGGGCCAGACAGAATTTCTGGATTACCACCCC
>NW_024425786.1:28780279-28831887 GCF_017311325.1 Ursus maritimus
TTATCTTTCCCTACAAGAGCAGACGCTGGGAGCGGATTATAGTGAGGCAGACAGTGAAAATGGGTCCTTCAAGGGCAGTGCTTGCTTCCCAGCGGTCTTCTGTCTTCTCTTTCTGTGAAATTATGGAACACACACGTGGCTGAGAAAGCTTTTCAAGCTGAACTCGTGCCCCTTCCTGTTTCATATCTTATTTATGGATGGTTCCCCCACCGGGCTTTTAGAAGTTTCGATCAGACAACAAACACTCAGAAAGAAAAAAAGTTTACTTGAGAAAAATAAGCAGTCGGGGTAGAGCATTCCCCAAACCAGCAACCAGGAACCTGGGAACGGAGGCCTCACCTGGCAGGAGGAAGCCTCTGCTGGGGTTGGCATTCAGCCACTGCTTACAGTAAGACCTTTCATCAGGCTTGTTGATGAATTCAAACTGACAGGGAACTTGCCCATTACGAATGGTAAAGGACTGTACTTGCAACTGCATGTACTTCACATTCTGAAAACAGAACTGGGAACAGGCCCGGGACCAGTCAGATCAGTGCCCTCTTCTTGGCAACCCGCCCAGCCACCCCAACGGGGCCATCTTTGCCTTTTCTGGAAAGACAATGAAGAACCACCTCTTTCAAATCATGTTTCTGCTTTAAGTATTTACCTGGGAGGCCGCAGCTCCATTAAAGACCCAAGGTCTGTGTTTAACCCAGAAACCCAAAACTGAGGTTGTTTTATAAGTAAATTTCCTGAAGGAATCAAAGTTCGAACCTTCTATCTTCTATACCCAAAGACCATTTCCAAAATACCCTTTACAAATTCCACCCCCAAACATGAAGACCAAGCACATCCTTCCAAGTGGCTGGACATCTAGGGCATTAAAAAATACCCACACCATAAATCCCCATTTGATTGGCTTCTTGGTCATTCGATCCATGCTGTAAGCTCTTCCATGAAAAATCTTCTGCCCTAATTGACTTCTCCCACCGCCCACCCCTTGTCTACACTGCCTGCCCTCCCACCAATACCTGTGTACCCAAGAAATTCTGACTCAACTTAATCTTGATCAAAGCACAACATCGGGAGGAAGACAACCCCCTGTAAGAATACAGACCAGCTACACTAAAATCAAACAAAATACCTTTGGGCTCATCTGTGCCATCATTTAAATCATGAATGCCCATGTGTGGGTGAAACCCATGGGCCACAAAGGTTCAAGGCTGCTGATTCAAAAGAGCAGGAGGAGAACACAATCTAAACCAACAACCCCCTTCCTCTCAGCTAACACCAGCAGCCTCACTGTAACTAGGGGCGGCCTGTCAAAAAGACTGAAGTCCAGGGGTCAGACAGGGGGCTCATGGATTTCCGAGACCTCAAAGATGGAATTTAAGTTCTACAAACAGAAGAGCCTGTTGCCAATCTTCTCAGCATGTCCTTCCTACCTCTCGCTTAGAAAGGGACACAGAAGGAATGTTGGCATTTTCCATCTTGTCCAGGGAGCGAACAATCTCCTCTAGAGTCTTCCGGTAACGTTCTTCGTTGACCACCTTCACCTGGGGGGGAAATATCGGAGCCTGAGTACCTTCTGCCCATTTCCTCCTTTTCAGGAAAGAGGACATGCACAGCACCGGGCAAAGCAGCTGGTGGCCACACAGAAAGTGAAGACAAAACAGATTTCATGAATTAACGACAGACTCGGAAGGGGTCCTCCCGAGGCTGAGCTTGTGATGAAGTCAACCGCTTCCTGATGAGCAGGGAGAAGATGCAGGGGTGCACGGCTGGTGGGCAGCTCTGCCCGGTCGCAGCCCCAGGGCAGAAAGATGCCCCGTGACTAGCTCTACTTTGCTTACTGCTATCCACAGGCCTGCGGCGAGAAACCTCTAGGGTTTGATTTCAAATAGCATTTCTCAAGTTTCTGTAACCTGTGCTCCATCGGCCAAGATTTTGTCAGGGTTTCCCTTCTGTATTGTGAGTTATAAACACAATGTTTGTCACTTTCCAATAACAAAACTCTGTAATATTCATTAGGCTTTTTTCAAGCTGCTCACACCCTCACAGATTCTGATATGCCTCCTCCTGACCCCTTGAGAATGTATAATATAAAGAAACAGAAATCACAGGCGAAGAGAGAGTAAGCAAAAAGATGTTCAACCTCACTAGCAATCAAAGAAATGTGATCTAAAATAATGAAAGATCTCTTTCTTTAACTCACTGGGTTGGCAGAAATTCAAGCTGGGTAAAATCCAATATTAGCCAGGGTGTGGGAAACAAGCTTATATACAGTTGGCAGAAGTGGGAGGAGGAGGGAGCTCTACCTTTACTGACATGGAACGATCTCCTAAGACATAGTCAGTAGGGAAAAAAAAAAAGATGTTCTCTCAGAACAATAGGTATACTATGATCTCTTTACAAAAAGAAAAAACATCCTCTATGTTGTATATGGAATACTAACATGTTTGTAAATGCATAGAAAAAGTCCTGGAAAGATACAGTCAAAAAAGCAAAGGGGAACGTCCAGACATAGAAATATATAGTAGAAGTATGCCAAAATAATTATGAATTTCATTTAAATTAAAACAACTTAAAAAAAATTTTTTTTTCAAGTAACCTCTATGCCCAACATGGGGCTTGAACTCACAACCCCAAGATCAAGAGTTGTATGCTCTACGGACTGAGCCAGCCAGGTGCCCCCAAAAACAATTTTTAAAAGCTTTCTCACACAGTGAAGGGGAGGAGACCAGAACGACAAAAGTGGTCTTGGTTATGAGAACCAATTCCCTATAGAGTGCTCACGACAGGTGTCAGCTGCCCACCTACCCCGATGTCAAACACGGAGCTGACGGGCTTGTGGTCACTGGTCTTCAGGGCCATGTGGCTCTGGTAACTCAGCTGAGTGATGTTCTTCCCTTTCCAGAGGACCCGGTCACACCAGGCAGGAGCACGACACTTCTCACTGAAATGCAAAGTCCGCACTGGGGGCCTGCACAGCCACAGCAGCGCCCACTGCCCTGGCCAGCACCCCGGCACCACTGGGGGGTGGCGGGGCAGAGCCTTCAAGCCCATGCGGCCCCAGGGGTCCGAGAAGGCACAGTGATGCGGGCCCGCCAGGGGATGGGATATACCCTGAGCATATCACCCAAAACAGCCATGAGGGCTCCAAGCCAAACACCGTTCAGAATGACTCTGTTCTTTAGCCTCCTATGGGGAGGAGCTGAAAAAGGCAATCTGGAAGTTAAGTGCTCTGCGGTCCTTAAAAGATGGTGCTTGAAACAGGCTCTGAATTCCTACTGCCTCGGTTATAATCCTGGTTCTATACTAGCCTGCTTGGGAGGTCTTTCTCTTATTTTTTCCTTTTAAGATTTTTTTATTTTTAAGTAATTTCTACAGCCAGTGTGGGGCTTGAACTCACCACCCCAAATCAAGAGTTGCACGCTCCACCAACTGAGACAGCTAGGCGCCCCTTGGAAGGCTTTTTAATTTTTGCATGCCTCTGTTCCCCGATCTAAAAGCTGAGGATAATAAATCCCACCTCCTTCAGCTGGCAGTTGAGAAGATCAAGTGAGGTAACAGAGGTAAAGTGTATGAAATCACGTGAGGCATACCAGAAGCACTCAAGAAAAGTGGTAAAACACCTGTGTAATGACCAAGTACAAGCTAAACGGGTTGGAATCATCCTATCACCCTAAGCATAGCTCAAAAGTAAATTATTATGGAACAAAGGCTAAGGCGGTCAAAAAAAAACATGTAGGAAGGCAGAGCTGCTGAATGAGCAGACACTGACAGAAAATGTCTGACCAGAGTGCGAAACACAGGGAAGTCACAGGAATCCTATCTCCTACGGAGAAGTCCACGGAATCCTATCTCCTTCTTTAGGCCCATGGGAACAAGTGCTTCCCTAAATTTTGAGGTTTCCATTTGCTCAGCCCCCTTGAAGCAAGCCCCTACCTACCTGGTATCCCAGTCGTCGGAGCCAGTATCATACTTATAGGTGGGCTGGAACGTGAGCTCGCCTTCAATGAAGCCTTCAAAGACAGACTTGGCAGCCATCTGAGTTTTCAGCTATGCAAAAGGATGGAAGAGGAGGGGAAAAAAACAAAACAAAACAAAAACCTCAGAATAAAAAGTCAAACCTTGAATTAGCAGAGGAAAGAAAATCAATCTGGAATCTGAACCCTAACCCAAAGGGAAAGGCCCATGAGAAAGCTATCCTGTACAATCTTGAGAACTAAATCCCAGGAAGGGGAGTGAGCTGACCGTTCCTTTGCCTATTGTACAGTTTTTAAGGCTCTTTTAAAAGAGGATACCTGCATCCACGGGGCCTGAGTACCATCTTGGTGAGATGTCCCTAAGAGGATCAGACACCATCAGACAAAGAGTTTTTCCTTCCAGGTATCTATTTCATCTGTGTAACACAGCTGTTCCCATTGTACAGAGAGAGAACTACGCAGAAAAAGGCCTGGGAAGATATAGTCCAAAAAGCAAAGGGGGAACTTCCAGGTATCTAAAAATAAGTGGCAGAAGTATACCAGAACAAGTCTGAATTAAATTTAAACAATTTTCTAAAGGAGTTTATCAAGTGAATTATACGAACTAGGGGAAGCCCTGTGCCTTGATCTCCCCCATCTGTAAATTTTGAGTTTGTAACGGGATCTGCCTCTCAGGACTGTTGGAAAGCACTGCCGACTTAGAATGGCGCCTGGCACATTCTGAGAATAGCCAGCATTCTTCCTACTGCACTCATTTTGGGAGCGCCTTCCAGATCACACTCGCAGCAAGATTAACAACCACAGGTGTTCCTTCCTCCTCCCTGAAGGACCAAGCTCGGCCCTGTGTGGACTGATGAAGAACTGTCAGCTACCACTGGAGACAGGGGGCAGCTACTCAGGGGACAAGAGTTGCCAAATTCCCCAAAATACAAATTCCTAAAAAAAAAAAAAAAAAAAAAACTATTAAGGAAAAAGCCACAGAAATAATAAAAATGTAGGTATTAACGTAGGATGATTCTTAAATCGGTATATGTAGACCTTAAAACCATCTGGGAAGTAGAGAACACACCAAACAGGTACTGTTACTTGAAGAAAGACCAGAAAAGAAGGCAAGAGGAGGTGGGTATGAAACCATCAGGGAAGTCAGAATGCTTCACTCCAGAATACAGATGCAATAAACAGACAGTTATAGAGCAGACTGGCTTAATGCTGAAATGGGGATTAAAGAGGAAAAAAAAAAAAAAAGGTAATTTACCAAGGAAAGGAACTGGCGAGAAAAATAGGCCAAAAAAGAGATTATTCCATAAAGAAAGACGTAACAAAGTTGAGAGTTTTTTTCCCCTTTGACTGATCCCTTCGACTGATGTGCACCAGGGGACAAAAAGGTTAACAGAAAGATTCAGACTGATGACAATAAGGGGGCTACAGACTAAAAAGAAAAGGGAATTTAATATTCTGAACGATCCTGACCACTTGAAGTTTTGAAACTGACTGAAAGGGGTAGCCTGATGAAAGTCAGCAAGACAGATTGCTCTTGTCCTGTGGCAAATGCTCTGAGCAAGAAATGCCGACCCAAACCGAGGTGGAGAGTGGCAGCGGACAGAACTGGTTCCTGTCAGACGTGAAGAAAGCCGCTCAGGAAAAAGAGTGGGCATTTACCCCGGACAAGTCTGGTGAGAGCAGGAGGGGGTGAGGCAGGCTCCCTCAGAAAACAATTAACAAATCATCTTAAACATACCAAGTGTCTTTATAAGAAGCTCAGTACCCTTTCAGCCCCTACTGGAATGAATGAATGAATGAGCACCAGGGAAAGGGGGTGAGAGAGAGAGGGAGACTGAGACAGAGAACACACATGCTCTTGGCCCCCAGGGGGACGTGGCACCTCAAGGGAAGAGCCACGGGAGGACCGCCGTGGACGAGGGAATGCAGATGAAAGGAGAAACAGCTGGCCATCAGCTCCCCGGGCAAGCCTACCCAGCGAAGGAAGAAGAGGCCGACGGTTGGGAAGCCAGGCCTTCCTCTGCCCTCACAGTGGGGGGACAGCTGCCGAACAAGGCACGGGTGGCCATCTGTACCTGATCATACCCATACAGGGTTTGAAAGTCCTTCTCCTCGATGAGGTTTTTTACTGTCTCCACATCCAGCTCTTCTATCCTGTAGTTGAGGTCCCCCAGCCACAAGATGACACTGTGAGGACAGAACACAAAGGTCACAGGTTGAGGAGGGACTTCACTCATCCTAGCCAGCGTAGTTCTGACAGAAGACCCCTGAGGCTCAGCTTCTTGGGAGCTGGGAAGGAAGTGACTCTGCTGTTTGGGAAATCTTTTCTCTTGCCACCCATTTCACGTCATGGCTAACATGCTGCTTACTCTGACCTTTTGCTCCAGGTTCATCAGAAAACAGCCTTGAGTTGTCCTGGACTGTTTTAAGCTGTATGGTTGGAAAGACAGTCTAAGAAGATCTAAAAGCAAGACAACCATTTACCTCATTCCTGGGAAGAGGCACAAAAGATCAAATATTGGGAGTCAGGTCAATCGCTCGGGGACCCCAAACCAGATGATGCCATGATGTCGCCTCCATGCACATGACAGTCCACAAAACACACTCTCAACCCTCGTTTCTAGAACTGAGTTCCTCTGAAACAAAGCTCAACCTGTACAGTGGAGTCTGTACTGTATCATCGGTTGGCGCTCTCTGCAAAGTGTGACAGGTGTTTCATCACACCTGCTGCTTCGGGAGAAGGGTAACTGAACATTCCAGACGACAGCGCACAGCCCATAAAGTCCAATACTGCGCTATCTGAAGCCAGCAGACAGGTCATTCGAGAACCTGCACAGCAGAATACACGCACCAAAATAAATGCATCCACAAGCTAGAAGCGGACAAACTGACATGCAAGCGGCGGCCTCCCAAGCGAGGATGCTCGCGGCTCAGCAGAACGGAAGACACACTCCCTGCCAGGTTCCCTGGAGAAGGAAAGCCATCCTGTCAGCTTCCAGAGCACCAGTGAGCTCAAGACCGTTCTGCCACCGCGGCAGGTGGGAGGAGAGAGGCTTGCATCTGTGTACTCCCTGGCAGACACCACGGCCTCAGCGGCTTCTTCCTTCTTCTAAAAGAAGTGGCACAAGCTTCAAGTGTTACTGTAAAGTCTGCAGTTCTAATATGCCTTGATTTTAGACATACAGAACATTTTAGAGATAAATGAAACAAAGAAAACAAAAGATTAGCACAAGACGCTCCGAGCAGCTGTCACTGCAGCTTTGTCATGTTGACTCAAGAGGTGGAAGAGACTAAGTGAAGGCGGACCCCGGGAGTCCAAATCTCAATCACATGTGCTTCTGGAAAGAACAGACATATACTACCCTAAAATATACTTCTGAAACCTGGACTTGAGATGCTCACTCTTTGGTTGCTTTCCTCGTGATGTTTAATCAGGGCAGACCCATGTTAAAATAAGTCTTATACATTTTCTGGGGACAAATGACATGTGAGAAACATTCTAGAGGTCTGCCCGATTAGAAACTTAGGAAACGGAATATTTCCATGAGACATAATCTGCGTGTAAGTGAACGCTGGCTGCAGTTCCCATTCAGGCAATGGGAAGCCTCCCCCAGCCACCTCCCTGACAAAACAGAGAGGCCCCAACTCTCTTAGCAAGAGAGCGGTGAACAGCTTGGGGTCTGATCCCAGACTCACTCGTGCTTGCTGATGGTGAGAGGAGGAAGGCCTGGGTCAATCTGACAAAACTGCATTCGAGAACAGATGTCTTTATAGTCCTGGTTCCTCCTCTCATACTCTTCTGTGTGGGCTGCCAGGTGAGAATTCACGACGCAGATGCTCGTGTTGTGGAACTGGAACCTGATGGCCACGCCTCCTTTGTTACCCTACGGAAGAGAGCCCGAAAGAATCCAATTCACAACCTCACTGTGGCAGCCATTTAATTCTGCATGCTTTCAACAAGTTTTCTCTTCAAAATAATCCCAACAGTAGTGGAGCAGTGCTACTGTCCGTATTTTATTTATTCAAAAATTTTTTTTAGAGAGGGAGAGGGAGAGACACAATCTCCAGCAGACTCCCCACTGAGCGCAGAGCCCGACGCAGGGCTGGATCCCACCACCCTGAGATCGTGACCTGAGCCAAAATCAAGAGTCGGACGCTCAACCGACTGAGCCACCCAGGCACCCCTATATTGTCCACATTTTAACAGGTAGGGAAACAAATCCAAGAAAGCAGAGTGACGAGCCAGTCCGTGGCAAAGCCGAGTCCACTTTTCACTAAATCACAGGCAAAGCACATGGGAAGTGAAGCTCTTGCAAGAGAACCTAAAAGCAGGACTTTAGGAGCCTCAAGAAGAGGAAACTGCAAACCTATTATCTGCGTTCTTTCTTTATCTCGGTTTCCCAACATAGTTTCTGCAACCTATTTTGTGGGTGAAACAGGCAGATCAGCTGGAGGCTCTGGTGTGGCGTGGACACAGGGATATGTGCTAAATCAGCCACAGCTCCCTGAAACACGATTTCTAAGCAGTCCGCTCCATCTAGCTCTGCTTGAGGGCACCGTTCATCTTGTCACCCCAGCACCCTCCAACTGGGACACACGCAGTCACGGTATCATAAGAGGCAGGGTCAAAACCTTAGGGATCAGGGGGCGCCTGGGTGGCGCAGTCGTTAAGCGTCTGCCTTCGGCTCAGGGCGTGATCCCAGCATTCTGGGATCGAGCCCCACATCAGGCTCCTCTGCTAGGAGCCTGCTTCCTCCTCTCCCACTCCCCCTGCTTGTGTTCCCTCTCTCTCTGTCTCTGTCAAATAAATAAATAAAATCTTAAACAAACAAACAAACAAACAAACAAACCCTGAGGGATCAGGCATACCAACCAAGAACTCACCATCCTCCCCATGATGCCCGTCCCCACGGTCTCAGCTTCCACCTCGGACACGTGTGCTGCATGCTCCTGTTTGACATACAACAGCAGCATGATCCCGACCAGTCGGATGAGCTTCACCTGGACAACAGAGCCAAACAGTCCGGTCACAGCATGAGCTAGAAATCGAAAACAGGAAGAAGAAATATCCCAGAGGAAAAGCGGTCTCAAAGCTGGCTGAGGACGCTACCATGTTTCCTTCTCTGCAGCAGGACACACGGTGATCCCCTGCGCAGCTCCGCGGTAACCCGAACGGCCTACCGGTGCCCAGACCTGCACCTTTCCTACCCAGAGCACCTCTTCCGCAGGACTTGGAATTGACAAAATTCGGACAGGCTTATGATAAAGGTCACAGGTCTTAGAATCTCCTTGCACGGCAACATAAAATTAAGGGTCACTGAGCCCTCGTGTACCTTTGCATACTTGGCATCTGGATGAAGACCTTCTGATACAGCTTTAAACCACTCTTCTTCCTTTGGGGTATCATGGAAGAAAAAGGCCTCCTTACTCAGATCAAGCTCCTGAAACCTATAATAAGCAGCAAGCAGTCAGAGGGGAGAGAAGAATAATGTGCACGACCACACGTCCTCAGATTGGGTTAGGCACGTATATCCTCGCTTTCCAGCTAAACTGCAGGGCCCTCGAGAGGGGAGAAAAATCAATATGTGGAGCCAAGGGACTAAATGCTAAGGAACCACCAGCGCCTTCCCAAGCAGCCCCCCATTTCCTCTCTAGAACCAGCCATGAAGCGGTCAGAAGCATCTCCATTTTACACCGGAGATGACTAGTTCACACAAGCACCAAATGGCAAACTGGGGGCCAAGCCTACGTCTATATAAATTCCAAATTCTAGGCCCTTCCCACTTTACGATACAGGCTCCTTTGCTGCCTCCTCCCCATTCACAGTGCCTAGGACAGTGGTAGGAAGATAATATGTATGGAAGAAAAAATGACAGACTGATAGAGCTTTTTGTTTTCTTTTTTAAAGCCAACCTTCTGGGGCACCTGGGTGGCTCAGCTGGTTAAGTGCCCGACTCTTGATTTTCGTTCAGGTCATGATCCTGAGATCAAGCCCCGCATCAGACTCCACACTAGGCATGGAGCCTGCTTGGGGTTCTCTCTCTCTCCCTCTGTCCCTCCCCACTCGCATGCTCTCTCTCTCTAAAAAAAAATTTTTATTTTTTAAATTAAATTAATAATTTTTGAAAATCAATAAAAAAATAAAGGTGGGGCGCCTGGGTGGCTCAGTCGGTTAAGTGGCTGCCTTTGGCTGAGGTCATGACCCAAGGGTCCTGGGATCAAGTCCCACACCGGGCTCCCTGCTCAGCGGGGAGCCTGTTTCTCCCTTTCCCTCTGCTCTTCCCCCCTGCTTGTGCTCTCTCTGTGTCAAATAAATATATAAAATCTTTAAAATAAATAAATAAAGCTAACCTTCCTTCCCTCGCAAAAGATATTTTTGCTTTGTGACCAAAGTGTTGAATGTCTGAGTGATAAAAGTCAGCTCGAGGTGTAGTGATTTTAACAGAGGGCTGCACTAAAAATTAAATAATAGCATTTAAATGCCAAGCACGTCACTTTAATGGTGACAGAAATTTGTTTACTTCGAGGAAGAACATCAGAGAAGAAGCTGTTATTATGCACACACTTGTCAATTCCTTCACCTGCTGTGAAGACTCAGTTACACATTCATGTCCCTGTCCCTTCCACCCAGCTATACTTTCTAGAGATGGAGAGGCAGAAGTGAGAAGAGAAGCACTTACCCCACACAGTACACATCTGGGGCCAGGGTGCCGTGGCTTAGCCAGGGCTGGAGGCCTTCTTTGGGGGACTGGCCATTCACATTGTATGTTCCCACAAAAAACCTGTCAGCAAAGAAAATTGGTCAGTCACTTGGGAGGACGATGGCGATGACAGGGGAAGGCATCCTATGCTGGCTCTGCTCGGTTTCAGTCTTTTTGGAGTCAAATTTTAAGACCTAAGAAATGTCACACCTGACCTCAACCGAGGACCATGGCACCAAAGGGTGACTTGTAGTCAGCCATGATATCCGCTGCTTTTGTGATAACTTCAAACACTATAAGCCTACTGTGAACTTTCCGATTTGGCTTTGGCAGCCATTAGAGAGCCATAAACCACAAAATGATTCCTTACCCTGTGTGTGCTAGGGAAATGAAAGAAAAATGAAAAGTACCTTGGTAATTATCTTCAGAAGGAAAGCAACAGCAGTGTTCACCATAACTGGCTGTTTATACACCTGGAAGCAATGCCACTTTGTGTTACAGTCCCTGTGCACTGATTTAAAAAGATCTAGCAGAGGGGCGCCTGGGTGGCACAGCGGTTAAGTGTCTGCCTTCGGCTCAGGGCGTGATCCCGGCATTATGGGATCGAGCCCCACATCAGGCTCTTCCGCTATGAGTCTGCTTCTTCGTCTCCCACTCCCCCTGCTTGTGTTCCCTCTCTCGCTGGCTGTCTCTATCTCTGTCGAATAAATAAAATCTTAAAAAAAAAAAAAAAAAAGAATCCTACAACCTCTATTCATTTAACTTTTGGTAATCCTGTCTGAAAAGATTACCAAACACTAACTTCGCTTCATTAACTTCAGTTTAAATGACTTTCTTCAAAGGCCCAGAAGAATGACCAAGAGATACACAAATTTCAGGATATCGTTCCTCCTTCTGCCCCACAGATCCCTTCAAATATTGCTATAACTATTTGCAAGTTGTGTGACTCCCGCTAGACCACACCTACCACCGTGCCTGGCCAGAAAAGACACAGAATAAATGGCTACTCATGAAGAGTGAAAGGAAATGATTGTTTAGAGAATGATGGGTGAGATTCTGTAGAAGGATCTGCTTCCAAATCCAGGGTATGGGGCGGAAGTGCTGAAATTTCAGAGAGCTGAATGATCATTTTGCTTTGAAAACAGTCCGCCCAGTCAGCTACCTGAAGTTCTGGATATAGGTATAATCCTCTTCTTTCTGCACGAGACGTGATTTCACTATTGTATCTCGTAGCCCGAACTTCTGCATGGATAAAATGTGAGCCTTGTCCGATACCGTGATAGTGGAGGAACGAACCATGTCGGTGATCTCACACTTGGATTTATTCTGTCTAGAAAAACAAACGGACAAAAGTTTATCATATTCTGATGAGTCCCCCATGACAACATACATGAAGGCGAAGCTAGAGGTTTCCACACACAAGTGTCTGAGTCCCAGAAGACGAACGGAGGCCAAAGTCAAATGTATTTACTAAAAACCCACTATGTCTATGTGCAATTAAGTAAACTTATATGTTGTCGATTGTATAGCACATTGGTCCGGAGACTTTCTGATAAAGATCTCAGATCACAGGGGACCTTGAAGACATTCTGGTCTAATCCCTTCCTTTTCCAAATAAGAAAAATGAGATCTAGCATCATCAATGATCCACCCAGTCAGACGGCAGTGGAGTGTGGATTAGAACACAGATTTGACAGTACTCTTTCTAGACCCCACTGCCTCACGTAACGAGACTGTAAGACTATCCAGATCTTTTGACTTGACAATTCTACTATATCTCTATTCCACAGGAATAATCTGAAATAAAAGAGGAGCAACAAAGTTTATATTTCATTATTTGTGTAGTTTCAATAGTCAAACTAAAAATTATTTAAATGCCAACATTTAAAGTTAAAATTTGACACATTTATCTAAAATTTAAAATTTGACACATTTATCTAAAATTTGACACATTTATCTAACAGAATCCTAATAAAAGTGCGAGAAACTTTTGTTGAACATTACTTAATGAATTAAGATATATGAAGCCCTTGCAACAACTTCAGGCACTGAACAAAGACCATAAGTATCTGGTATTATATCAAGTACATACTAATTACAGCTATGTAAAAATGTATCTCTGTCTACCAAAAAGGCTCAAAGTGAACTGAGAAGGACAGATCTAGCTACATTTAAAGTTCAGGGGTTGTTCCTTGCTGCTTAATTCATAAAAATACTGACACAAACAAGCAAGTTTTTATCTTGACCAGATGATTCTGGCTATGAGCAGTAGGGGGCACTGGCGTACAGACTAAACATAATAGCTCCACAGGAAAATAAATAAATAAATAAATACAAACAGAAAAAAAGAAGTATCTTCAGAGTCAGGAAACTCCTAAAAAAAATGGGAGGGAGAAATAAAAATGTTTCTAATCTACATTTCTAAGGTAGAGTTAGACTGCCAGTTTCAAATCCTAGATGGGCTACTGGCTAGTTCTGGATCTTGGGTAAATTATGTAATGTCTTTTCTTCACCTGTTTCTGTAGCTGTAAAACAAAGAAGATAATGGTACCTATCTTTCAGGTTAAAATAAGATAACCCAGGTAAGAGAATGGCATCTGGCATACACAGTAAATGCTCAATAAATGTCCAACATTTCTTAAACCAGCTACCCTGGGACAGCTTACATCATGTAAACTAATGGTCTCGGTTCTATACTGAGGAAAACTTCGGTCCTATGAAGTACAAGTGAAGGGACAGCTGCATTACCTTGGGAGCAAGTTGTCTGGTGTATCCTGACCCCAAGAGCTTGGGTCCACAAGCAGGCCTCTCTTATCTGACCTCGAATCATCAAAGTCAGAAACACCTAAGGGGAGGAGGGAGGAATGAAAACATGCTTACACAGACTTTAACATAGAGACCACAGCTTCTCCAACTGTTGTCTAGGAATCCCTGGTTGTGCACATAGTGCTTGAAAGCAGAGGAAAGGTCGATGGTGGTGTCTAAGCAGAGCACAAGAGAGAAGGCAAAAAAAACCAAGCATTTCATCCAGAGATCTTTACTTCTGAAAAAGTAACTATCCTAGCTGGTCTGACTCCCTTTTCTTAGAGACAGTGCATTACAGAAAGAATAAAACTGTGCCATCTGCAGACCTAAATTCCATCACCAGCCCCACTATTTACTGACCTTCTGATTCAGACAAGTCATCCAACCTCTCTCTAGCTCGGTGACTTGACCTGCCCTGCCCTTCTCATAGGTTTATTGCTGGGATCAAATAGTTGACATGTGAATGAGCACTTTGGAAGCCATACAGCATATTATGAAATATAAGATAGTGATCTCATTTCCATTTACTCCAAGTGGGACTTCAAGTTCAAGGAGGAAAGAGGCAAGGGTCAGAGATCTCACACTGGGAAGGGTCTAAGTGCTCTAGAGAATGGGGAGTGCTTGTCATTGTTAACCAATTGCCTCCAAAACCAAAGAGCAAACCAAAGACTTTTAATAAATAAATACTTTAGGACAGCTGTTAAACCAAGATAAACCTGAAAAGGAAAAGTAATCTGCCAATAGCTTCTTTGCTTCTTAAAAGCCAAATCTCTTGTCCACGGAAAACAGCACGGAGAGGCCACAGAAAGGGGCTGCTTCATCACACAAGTTACAAGGAGCACTGCAGGCATGAACCATCACGAAAGAATTCTGCCCTGAAGACGATTACTAAACATGGATTTTTCAACCATGCATTTACAGGAACCTGACCACAACACACACAAATTTGAAACATGAAAATAATGACATTTCAATGCCTCCAATCAATCGATGTTGTTTCCTGAATGCCTCTCAAATCAATATATTCCAATGTGACCCTATTAGTCCACGTTACCAATGTCTCCCTGGAATGACTTCAAACTGATCTCCTGGCCCACCATCTCTGACTCAATTTCTACACTGTGGCCAGAGGATTCTTTTGAAAAAGGCAGGCTAATCACATCACTTAAAACCTTTAAAAGCTTCCCATTGAATAAACTCAAACCTCCCAGTATAGCAGCCAAGTCTCCCTCCAGTCTAGATCCAGCCCACCTGCCCACCTGCATCTCTCACCATAGCCCTCTGGCTCCCCAGCCCCTTGAATGCCACAGTCTGTATATTAAAGTTACTGCAGTTATACCGCAATCCCATCAGAAACCCACTTGCTTCTTTTTCATTTTGCTCTACACGGCTAACTCCCATCCATCTCAGGGCCAGGGGTCAGCAAACTTTTCTGCAAAGAGCCAGAGTGTAAATGTCCGAGGCTCTGCAGGCCGTACTGTCTCTATCACAACGATCTGACCCTGCTGTCATAGCGTAAAGGAGCCAAGAGCGTGACTGTGTTCCAGTAAAACTTTATCTATGGACATTGAAATCTGAAGATTACATAATTTTTAAATGTCACAAAACATGAATCTCTTTTAATTCTTTTCAAACATTTAAAACTATAAAAACTATTTTTAGCTTGCAGGCTGTAAAAAAGCAGGCAGTGAGCTGGATTTGGCCCATGGACTGTACTTAGCCAAGCCCTGCTGTAGACCGCATCTCAGAGGTCACTTCTTCCAAGGTGCCTTCTCTAACTCCCCCTAGATCAGATCAGATGCCCTGCCACTGGTGTTCCCCCAGCTCCCTGTACATCTCATTATAGCCTCACCTGCTGTGTATTATAATGTTTGTCCCCCAGTTAGACTATAAGCTTATTGAGGACAAGAGTATGTCTGATTTGTTCATCATTGCATCCCCATCATCCAGCACGCCACCCAGCACATAATAAGCAGTTCAATCACTCAACAATTCAATAGAAAATACTGGATGAACATGGATTCCTTATGTGTCTTATATAAATACGTAACATCGAAGCTCAAGTCTGTAGCCTTCTTTTGGAATGTTTCAGGCCATCCTCCCATTGTCTTCAGCATCCAACAGAAATAAGAAAGGCAGAACTTGCTTCTAGAATTCTACGGCTCCATGGTTAACCGAATTATTTCTGAGAACCAAATCCCCAACTGTATTCTACCTCTCTTGCTTTACTCTCACTGAACTCTAAAGCTTAGAGAACCAAGGTACTTGTGTTAGTGAATGGCATACTAGGAAACACTTAAGAAGGGCTAAAATCCAAAAAGCTGACAACACCAATTGCTGGCAAGGATGTGGAACAACAGCGACTCCCATTTACTGATTGTAAGAATGGAAAATGGGACAGCCACTTTGCAAGCAGTTTGGTAGTTTCTTGAAAGCTAAACGTAGCCTTACCATATGATCCAATAATCACACTCCTAGATATTTATCTATCTGAACGTTTATGTCCCTATAAAAACCTGCACTTGTTTTTAAGAAAAGACTTTATTTATTTATTTGATAGAGAGAGAGGGAGAGAGAGAGAGAGCATGAGGGGGGAGAAGGGCAGAGAAAGAGGGACAGGGACAAACAGACTCCCCGCTAAGCGCAGAGCCTGATGCGGGGCTTGATCCCAGGATCCTGAGATTATGACCCGAGCTGAAGTCAGATGCTTAACTGACTGAGCCACCCACAGGCCCCTACAGCACCTTTATTCATACTCATCAAAAACTGAAAGCAACCAAGATGTCCTTCAATAGATGACTGGATAAACAAACCATGGTATATCTGTATAATGAAATATTATTCAGCAATAAAAAAGAATGAGTCACCAAGTCACAAAAAGACATGAATGAATCTTAAATACATATTGCTAAGTGAAAGAAGTCATCGCGAAAAGGCTCCATGCTGTGGGATTCCAATTATATAACATTATGGTTAAAGATGGTAAAAAGACGGTAAGAAGATCAGCGGTTGCCAGGTGTTCAGTGGGTGGGTAAGGATTTAGTAAGTGAAGCACGGGGGACTTTTTAGGGCAGTGAAACCATTCTGTGAGAAGCTGTAATGGTGGATACCTGACACTATCCATAGGCTTCAAAACCCACAGAACTTTTTGGAACAGAGTACTGTATGCAAATTTTTAAAAAAATCATTTTGGAGATCAAGGGATCCTGGAATGAAATGCAGAAAATGACAAAAGAATCTAACTATATTACAAATGTATGAAAACAGCCTCACTGAGGGGGGATAGAAGAAAAAACTGCTGACCTAAATAGTTTGGGAAATGAGCGGAATCTGTAAGACTAAAGGCAAAATGAACTGCTGGCAAGCACTATACTCTAGCTGGTAACGTTTCCCACAGGGATATGGGTTAACAATTCTGAAGCCACTACACATGGATCCTGGAATTTAACACTTGAGAAAATGGAGAGTGGATTGTGGGAACCAGGTTTCTCATTGTTGGAGTGGGAGGTTCCAGATAAACAAGGGGAAGAGGCTAGAATGATCCATGTGGTAATGGGTTAGAGATGGCGATGTCAGCATGAGTTCATGTTTACCTAATATAGATACATATGGTTACATACAGAAATATAGAGATACATACAAATAAGTACACACACATACATTTCCTTGCTCCATCAGCTAAGAGGGCCTAGAAGCAAGGACACACCAGTAGCAAGGACCACTCTTTAATGCCCAATCTTGGTTTCCAATACCATTCTCCAATAAAAGGAACCAGGGCTCCTTGAGATTTTAGAATTGGGGTAGGAAATATACAAGATGGAGCATTTTCTAGTGCCAGAAAACAAGAAAGTACTCAAAAAAAGGCCCAAAAATAAAAACACCCACAATGATGAGGGTATGTCAAACGGACACAGGAGCCAACCGAAAGAGCTCCAATGGTCACAGCTGGAACAATTTGAGCAACGGAATAAAGCACTACTGGATTATAATTCAAAGTATAAAAGAAATATCCACCATCCATACTGCTATAAATAATCGAGTAAAAAGATAAATGGAGGCAACCCTCTTGGGTCCCCTGACCCGAATTCGGGAGCTTTGTACTATCACTTCACTATCACTCAATAAACTTTGCTTTGAGGCGCCTGGATGACTCAGTCGGTTAAGCGTCTGCCTTCAGCTCAAGTCATAATCCCAGGGTTTTGGGATTGAGCCCCGCATCGGGCTCCCTGCTCTGCAGGGAGCATGCTTCTCTCTCTTCCTCTCCCCCTGCTTGTGCTCTCTCCCTCTCTCTGTGAAATAAATAAATAAATAAATATCTTTAAAAAAAAAAAAAGAATAAATGGAGGAAAAAAGACAAATCTCCTGTGAAGAATTCCAAATAATGCAGGTGAATACTCTTGCCTTCAAAGAGGTGGAGCCTAACTCCCCACTACTCTTCTGCAACTGCTGTGTTAAGGTTACTGATAACCTTCATGTTGCCAAATCCAGTGGTCAGTTCCCAGTTTTCGGCTAAGTCCACTGCAGCTCTTCGGCAGCTCTTGATAGAAACTGCTCTCTCCCCTCGTAAACACTTCCCCTAGTTTCTGAAGGCTCCTTTTTTTCTCCGCGCACCCCAACCCCCACCCCCGGGAATGAGTCCAGGCAAAGTCCTGGCACGAGACTGCTTCTCCAGCTCCACTCTCTCCCAGCTAGGTGATCTCACTTAGTCTCACAGTTTTAAAAACCGCCCACATGCTGACCACTCCCAATCTCCAGGCTCCAACCTTTCACCTGAGCTCCAGGTTGTTCTATGCGGCTTCCCCGCTTAGGCTTCTTCAACTCGGTAAATAGCACCATCATTGGACCAGCTGCGCAGAAGAAAAATCCGCAACTCACCTGTGACTCCTCTTTTTTTCCCCTTACTCCCACACCTAATTCATCAGCAATTCAGCCAAGTTCTACCTTCAGAAATAGACCTGGAATTTCTCACAACAGCGGCTTCCTAACTGTTCTTGACTTCCATGCTTACACACTCCTGTCCTCAGTTTCCCAGAGAGCAGCTACAGTGAAAAGAAGGTGTATCCCTACACCACATGAATTAAGTTCCCTGCTTACAACTTTCAAGGCACTTCTCACACCTCAGCATGAAATTTGGCCCCCTCAGAGAGTTGATAAAGCCCTCCCTAACCTGGCCTCATACACCTCGCTCTAACTCACTCAGTCTGTTCTGGCCATCCTTCCTTTTCTGCTGTTCCCAGAGTGTGTCAAGCTCGTTCCCAAGTCAGGAACTTCACTCTTGCAGGTCCCCCTGCCTGGAATGCTTTTCCTTCAGATCTCCACATGACTCACTCCATTTTGTTCAGGCCTCTGCTCAGATGTCAGAGGCTTCACCACCCTATCTAAACAGCCCCCCACCACCCCCACGTCACTCTATCCCCTTACTCCAGGGCTCCCTAAATTCCTCTGTTCACAGCACCCTGTCTCAGTGATTTTTTCCAAAGAGCCTCTAGGTCAGAAGAAATACCTACCAGGGCCGTTAGAGTAGTTAGGGCCAAAATAAAATCACTAAGTTTAAGTCCTAACAACTTAAGTAGCAATTTGAAAATGAATACCCATAAATAGAAGGAAAAATACTATTTCTATTTCATTTGATATAACCACAATTACCGGCTAATGAGATGTGTGTGTCTGTTGGGTACTGCGCACCCTCGCAAACCTTGGAACCCGACGGCACACCACATACGATGTGTCACATTGACTTTTGCACGGTATTTGTTTTTGCTGTTGTTGTTTTTAATATTTTATTTATTTATTTGACAGAGAGAGACAGCGAGAGAGGGAACACAAGCAAGGGGAGTGGGAGAGGGAGAAGCAGGCTTCCCGCCGAGCAGGGAGCCCGATGCAGGGCTCGAACCCTGGGATCATGACCTGAGCCAAAGGCAGATGCTTAACGGCTGAGCCACCCAGGGACCCCCGTACTTGTTTTTGATCCCAGCAACCACCCAAAACCCAGCTTCGCAAAGATACTAGGTCATCAAAAGGAATGCAGCACCATCTAATGCTGAAACTGTGAACTACCTCGAGCCAGAGAGTTGGTGTTCCAGCAGACTGACAAGTATCTCTGTACTTCCTTTTGAACTTTGAAATGTCCCACCGTGCCCGTGAATTCCCTGCACAGCGCCGGAGAGCCACAGTCTTGTTACAGCTTTCCTATTAGTACTAATACCATTTAATATTATATCTCATAAGTATTCCTCAGATAATTGGAGGCTATATCCGCTGAAAGGTAAGCTCTGGAAGGCAGGGGTCTTGTCTTCATGCTCTTTCCTGGGGACCTGGAGCAGCCCCTGGCTTATATTAAGTACTCGATGTGTTAAATGTGAGCAAGTATCAGGAAACGTAGCTGAAGCCTAGCTGTACCATTATCTTCCTGTGTGACAAGTTCCTTCTTCTCTTTGGGTCTCAGTTTCTTTTCTTTCTTTCTTTTTTTTTTTAAAGATTTTATTTATTTATTTGACAGAGAGAGACAGCCAGTGAGAGAGGGAACACAAGCAGGGGGAGTGGGAGAGGAAGAAGTAGGCTCACAGCGGAGGAGCCTGATGTGGGGCTCGATCCCAGAACGCCGGGATCACACCCTGAGCCGAAGGCAGACGCTTAACGACTGGACCACCCAGGCGCCCCTGGGCCTCAGTTTCTTCATCTACAAAGTAGGGACTTCAGTATAAATATCTCATGGGGCTTTATGATGAGCAAAGGCAAATTAAGGACTAAAGGTAAGAGCTCGGTCCCTATATCAGTGCTTTCTAAGGATCTTATTGGGGGGGGGGGGCAGTTCCTACTAACAGCCAGACCGAAAGGACATCTCCTGGGGACAAGTGGTGTGTCCCTATGGATTCAGCTTCCGTCCATGAGTGGACTGGAAAATCGCCCTGCAGACCTACATCACTGTGTCTGCCGCAGGACCCAGTCCAGCAAGGACAAGAATATCTTCATTCCTCACTCTGTGCATGGAAACTTTAAGGCATGATTTGGGGGATTTCCAGCCACAGAGCAGTCTTCTCGGAATCTCTTCTCCCCTGAATCTAGCACGGAAGCTGGCTGTTAGCAGCTTTTTACCAAATTTACCATCAGGCAGCCCCATGGTTCCTTCTTGACCACAGCTTCCTGTCCTTCCTCCTCTCCTGCTTCCCTACTCCCACTCTGCCCTTTTTCCAACCTCAGACCTCCATTCCTTTGTCACCCAATCTAACAGCTGACATCTGGGTTTTTCCTTTCTTCCCATGTTTGTCCACTAAGTCCTATAAATCCTCTCTAAATATTTTTATACCTGACCGTCTTCCCTGTGCCTACGGTCATGCGTTAGGTTAGGCCCTTACTATTTCTGGAAAGCACATTCAGTGATTTCCCTGCTTCCCCCACCAGTCCATTCTGCCACCATCTAGAAGAAAACTCAAATCTGAGCAGGTCCTTCCTGTGCCTCAAATCCCACAATGTCTATCACCTGTGCAGTAAACCCCAAACCTGAGTATTACATACGAGGACCTTTGTAATTAGCCCAGACTCCCTTTCCAGCCCCATCTCCTGCCCCCCCCCCATCCAGTCACAGCAAAACCATTTCTCTCTTTAGATGCTGCCTCCTCACATCCCCCTCCCCTGACCCTAACCATCCCGCAATCCCACCTTCATGGGGGTGAATTTCGGTCATCCTTGCAGACTCAGCTCCAGATTCACCTCCTTCAAAAGGTCTCTTCAGCCCTCGTATTTTCACACACATGGGGTTTGCCTCTGTCAAGGCATTTATCATAATGGAACCATAACTGTGTTTAACTCTTTTTGCCTTCTTCCTTCTTTAGCTAGACCACAAGCTTCTCAGGAGCAGGAGTTGATCCATTTCTCTGTGGCCCTCGATTTACCAAAATTTATGGAACATATCAGGAAGCCAGCAGACACACACTGAACAAACAGCCACAGGGCAGAGATCAACTTCAGTGTCATTTCTGGGTGCTTTTTTTTATTTTAATTTATTTATTTAAATTCAGTTCTTTTTTTTTTAATTGAAGATTTTTATTTAGGGGCGCCTGGGTGGCTCAGTCATTAAGCGTCTGCCTTCGGCTCAGGTCCTGATCCCAGCGTTCTGGGATGAAGCCCTGCATCAGGCTCCCTGCTCAGCAGGAAGTCTGCTCCTCCCTTTCCCACTCCCCCATGCTTGTGTTCCCTCTCTCACTGCCTCTCTCTCTCTGTCAAATAAATAAATAAAATCTTAAAAAAAAAAAAAGATTTTTATTTATTTGTTTGAGAGAGCGAGCAGAGTGAGAGAGTGAGAGAGAGGGCATGAGTGGGGGGAGGGGCAGAAAGAGAGGGAGAAGCAGGCTCCCCACTGAGCAGGGAGCAGGATGTAGGGCTCCATCCCATGACCCGGAGATCATGACCTGAGCCGAAAGCAGCAGATACTTAACTGACTTGAGCCACCCAGGCGCCCCCTAGGTGCTTTCTTGATGACCACCTTTCACGCCTACAAGTGAAACCATGTCCCTGTAAGAGCCTACGGAGGAAGTAGGTCGACCATAGTAGCAGCTTGGTCTGCATGTATAAAACTGCATAAGTGTTTTTGTTCTTGCAAGTTCTTCGCATTGCGCCATACAGCTTACAGAACCAAAACCCCTCTCCCAGGTCTAGCTAAATAGATGACACTGCCCCTGGAGGCCCCTTCCTTACCCCAAGCAGCAACAGAGCCTAAAAAGATCCCCAAATTCCTGATCTGAAACCCTTGGAGCCAAGTGTAATTTGGAATTCAGAATGTGGGAGATTTTATTTAGTTTTAAGATTATTTATTTATGTATTTGACAAAGAATGAGAGAGAGAGAGCGCAGTAGGCAGAGCAGGAGGCAGAGGGAGAGGGAGAGGGAGAAGCAGGCTCCCCACTAAGCAGGGAGCCTGATGTGGGACTTGATCCCCATGACCTGAGCCGAAAGCAGACACTTAACCTACTGAGCCACCCAGGCGCCCCAGAACTGGAGGGATTTTAGAGAGCTAGTACGTTACCTACGCTGTCTATAATACAACACCCCCGGCAGAGTCAGAGGCGACGCCAGGAATCAATCACTTTAATACTTCCGCAGTGCAACTTAGGAGTAGTAATATGTGGTGGAATAAATAAAGCCTATAAATAGCCTCATGTCAGTTCAAGCGAGTCTTACTGCCAAACTGAGCTTGGGCCAAACTTGCAAAAACAAAATTTTCAGTCTTTGGAGCTTTTAGGACTTCAGAACTGCTGATAAGGGATTGAAGATGGCAGTTAAGAGCATGGCCTGACATAGCTAGGCACATCAGAAAGGACTAGAGTGTGTATGTGTGTACGTATAAAACATGTTTATAAATATACCTATACATTTTATAGACACATACATACACGCATTGGAAAGCCTGGAAGGGGAGAAACCAGTGGGTCAATATCTTGTAACCAGGCCTATCACTGACTTGGGGTTGGGGCTTTTTCTCAAACAGGGCATCACACAAAGGGAAAAAAGTAAATTCAAACCCAAATCCAAGTACCTGACTTCTTTCGAGAATTATCCGAGAAGCAACAAAATTCTTTGTTTCTTTCTTTTCCCCAGCAACACTATTTCTTAATTCAGTTGTTCCTTCTGTCTCCTCCTCTTGCTCCATTTCCCCCTGCAGATTCCCTAGGTATCTGTAGGTACTCCCCAAGATCTAGACCAGAGCTATCCAACAGAACTTTCTGTGATGGCAGAAATGTCCTACAACTTCACTGCCTGAGAAGAGTAGCCACTGGCCACACTGAAACACTTGAAATGTTTCTAGAGCGAACGAGAAACCGGACTTTTTATTCTAGTTACCTAAATTAAATGTAAATAGCCGTATGTGGCCGCCACAGTGAGCGGTACTGGTCTAGGTCACGCTCCTCTTCTACAAGACTCCCCAGTCTTCAGAGTCCGCTCCAAACGGGCTGTCAGTTCTTCCTGAGCGCAGTCCTGCCGCTGTCTACTGCCTACATTTCCGCCAGACATTCTGTGTTGATCCGTCCCAGGTAAAGCTGTGGTTTCACTTCCGGGCCCTCTCCCTGAGCTCTCCCTTTGTCACCTGCACCAGCCCCATCCCTGCCAGCCCAGTGTGCAATCCTGCCATCCGCTCACCCCTCTCGCTGGGCCCCCAGAGCCGGTGGGCCCCCGATGTCTTTGACTTTGTTCCCACGGCTGCCTTCCACCAGGCCATCCTCTCCTCGCTTGTCACCGCAAGACTCTCCTGCTACAGGATCTTCTCCCTACCCAACACTGTGTCTGGACGTGGCCAGACTGAACTCTGATTTCCTGTCTCGCTGCTCTAAAGCTTTCAGCGTTGCACTGCTCCCTGCAGGTTAAGATACAAACTGGTCGAACTGGCAGATGAAGCCCTTTGCAAATTGGCCCTCCTGGCCCAGCTCACCGATCCACCACCTAAAAACAGCCTGATCAAAACAGATAAAATGGCCAGGCTCACCGTGTACGTGTACCCTCACTCCCGCCTCCAGGGGAAGCTCCTCCCATGTGCCGGCCACCCCTGCTGCAAAGGCCAGCCTCCACTCCTATGCCCTCCCCCACGAAGCTCCACGCCCACCGCCACACTAGTCCTCGGTCATCATTTCTCCAACTTCTGAAGGTCCTCTCGTCCACAGAACTTGTGTGGCACTTTAAGAGAAATTAGAGTGTTTGGGGGAAAGGAACGTTGGCTCTGTAATAAAACAGACCTGGCTCTTTAATTGGCTCCATCCATTACCGCATATGAAACCTTAAGCAAATTACTTAATTTGTTTCCTCATTTGTAAAATGTGGATAACACCACCGAACTTACAGAGAAGCTAAAAGAATAACCAAATGAAATCTAAGTGGGTCAAGAGCCTAGCACAATGCCTGGTACACAGCAGACGTGCAGGAACTGTTAGCTCTTTTCCCTCTACCACTGTTTTCCCCAACTCTAACACTCCTAATCCCCCCCTGCTCTAAAGATAAAGACCGTCATTCATCAAATACCCTCTAATTGCTAGGGATTCTCCTAAGTGCTTCCTCTGTTATTTCCAATTATTGGCTTCATTTTGCAAATAAGGATACTGAGGCCCACAGCAGATAGCACCAGATGTGCCCAAGGACACAGAACCAAGCCAGTAAATGGCACAAGTGACATTAAAACCCAGATCTGCCTGACTCCACAGTCTCCCCCTCTGCAGGCACGAGCGCAACATCTTCAATGAAACTACCAACGCCCAGTGGTAAGTACTCTATGAGTCTCTTTGGATAACAAAGCAAAAGTACTACCGTGGTGTCCACAGGGTGTGTGGGTATGTGGCTGTCATTGCTGGGTGGAGACCATGTCCTACCCTTGCTGAGCATCTACTAGACAGGTCTGGGAGGACTCTTCCTATCTTCCAGCCACTGGCCTTTGCATTCCATTTCCAGCACACTAGACGAACCGGCAAAACCATGTGAGCAAAATACCTGACGGTTCAAACTGGCAGCAGTAAGTGAGGTGGGTCAATGCTTACCAGTGACACGGTGTTGTGCACACAGAGGGGCCATGCCATGCGCTCTCGCAGCCTAAGACAGGGCAGCACATACCAGCGAGAGATACATTCAATTGACAGGGAGATACACAGATCCAGATCCAGCCACCCAGAATCCAAGTCAGGCTGTGTTAATGACAGTGACAGTACTACTACTGTGAATGACATTAATAGTGCATACTTCAGGCTTACTACATGCCAGGCATGGTTTTAAACACTCTACATTTATTCAACCTTCACAGCTACTCAGCAGGAAGTGCTCTTGTTATCTGCACTTTACCCAGAAGGTAAGTAGAAGGAGGTTAAGTAACTTGCCCCAGAATACACAGATAGTAAATGGCACAGCCAGGATTCAAACCGAAGGAATCTGGGTCCAGAATTTGTGCTCTTAACCAGGAAACTATATTAACTATTGGAGAGATGTGAAGTTCAGAAAGCATTTCTGGCAGAAGAAACAATTTCAGTACAAAGACATGGCATTATGGTATCCTCAGAAAAAAGGAATAATAAGTAGTATAAACAAGTAGAAAGGAGGGGCGCCTGGGTGGCTCAGTCGTTAAGCGTCTGCCTTCGGCTCAGGTCATGATCCCAGAGTTCTGGGATCGAGTCCCACATCAGGCTCCCTGCTCAGTGGGAAGCCTGCTTCTGCCTCTCCCACTCCCCTTGCTTAAGTTCCCTCTCTTGCTGCCTCTCTCTCTGTCAAATAAATAAATAAAATCTTAAAAAACAAAAACAAAAAACAAGTAGAAAGGAAAAGTTTTGTTTGAGAAGCATTAGGGGATACAAAAGGTTTAGGGCTCAAGCATTTGATTCAAACAGACAACTTGAGTTCTATTCTCAACTCTGTCTCAGACCAGTGAGTGATCACAGTCATGTTACCCACCCTCTCTGAGCCTCAGTCTCTCCATCTGAGAAATGGACATCCTCTTACTGAACTTTTGTGCCACAATGTGAGCCCCACAGACCCATAGTAAGCACTTAATAAATGGTAACGGCTAATAATAGTTCACAGTAATACATTTTTTAAACAAATTTTTATTTTAAAGGATTTGTTAGTAATACATATATACTAGTAATAAATGGCCAAAGTGTAAGACTTTGAACACCACGTAGAGTTTGGATTTTATTCTATGATAAAGGGGAGCTAGGGGCGCCTGGCTGGCTCAGTTGGAAAAGCAGGCAACTCTTGATCTTGGGGTCATGAGTTTGAGCCCCATGTTGGGTGTAGAGTCTATTTAGAAAAAAAAAAAAAAAAGGCAGGGGGAGCTAAGTAAATAGCGCACAATGCAGGGAACTCTGGAGAGAAGCCCATAACACAGGGCACCCAGCATTACAAACAACGGAAAGAATCAATTTTTCCCCTTTCAGCCTGGCCACCACCCAAACAGTTCTGTTACTTTCTTAAAAGTTGAATAACCATGCTTCTTAGTTTTCTCTTCTTTTCTTTGCTTTCTTTAGACTTCTCTAAAAACATTCTGCGTCCTGCAAACTGATAAGCCCTGGATTCAAACTCCCATCTGTACCCTGTGCAAATCTGACTTAGGTTGGCAAGGACCAACCATGCCCAGTTCAGCTTTCCGGGAGGAAGACTCCAGGGCAACCACTTCACAGCAACAGGTTGTCGTGGTGACAGACTTTTTCCCTCCAGGCTCTCCCTTCGCTGGACCTTCCGCGACCTGTCTGTGGTCTGCTGATAAAGCTGAAAGAGAAGCGGGCAAGAGCAAACCAGGAAGGGAGGGGAGAGGAGTTCAGAGCATGCCCAGAGAGGAAGGGGGCAGGAGCTGCTCGCGCGACTAGGCACTTTAGGGGTTGAACTGCATGGCTCTCTACAGCTCAAAGCCACAGACCTTTTTTGAGCACCTACCTATGTGCAAGGCATTCAGACTGGCATTTGGAAGGGGGGAGAGAGGATGCAAAAATGCTAAGAACAGCAAGTTCAAGCTTGTAAAAATGTAGCTGAACGAGCAGTCAACAAAGATGAAAATGCAAAGGGCTTTATCCAAAAATTACAAGCGGTCAGAGTTTGAAGTAAGAGGAAATGAAGGGGAGCTGGGGCAGACAAGACTAGATAAGATAAGAGGGGGCTGAAGCCAGGCTGTGCAGGACTTGAACTGCTGTGCAAAAGAATCTGACCTTTATTCGGTGGACGCCAGGGAGTGGCACAACATTTAAGTTCACAGACAAAATAGTAGGGTACGATTAAAGGTAGAGTCTAAGGAGAGCCCTAGGGAGAAGAAGCCTTAAGGTTAGGAAGGCTTGTAAGGAAGCCACTGGGTTCGTGCAGGTAAGAGGCTACTTCCACAACTATGGGACTTCAATATATTTTTTTTTAATTTTCCAAAAATTTTAAAATTGCAGAAAAAGAATGGGCAGAATGTGGCTATTAGAAGAGGAGAGGGAAGAGTCCAGGATGACTGAGGTTTTCAGTAAGAGAAAAGAAACCAAAGGGAGGGCAGAAGGGAGATGATGGGTAGTTACCCTGGAAGAAATCAGCCTAGGACAGGCCTTGAAGAGAGCAGCCAGTTTCTCAGCTCTGGGAAGTGGGCATTTGCAATTCCTGAATGCGTTTCCCAAATGAAAGCACCTCTAAATCATTCAGAGGTTCTCTCCCTCCCTCTCCCTCTCCCCTTTCCTCAAATAAATAAACAAATTTTTCAAAGTAAATAAATAAAGGGGCACCTGAGTGTCTCAGTCGGTTAAGCATCTGACTTTGGCTCAGGTCATGATCTCAGGGTCCTGGAATCCAGCTCTGCGCTCAGCGCGGGGTCTGCTTGTCCCTCTCCCTCAGCCCCTCCCCCAACTCGTGTGTGTGTGTGTGTGTGTGTGTGTGTGTGTGTGTGTGTGTGTGTGTGTGTGTGTCTGTGCAGGTGCAGTCGCATGCTCTCTCTCACAAATAAATAAAAATCTTTAAATAAATAACTAAGTAGGGCGCCTGGGTGGCTCAGTCATTAAGCATCTGCCTTCGGCTCAGGTCATGATCTCAGCGTGCTGGGATCAAGTCCCGCATCAGGATCCCTGCTCAGCGGGGAGTCGGCTTCTCCCTCTCCCTCTGCCTGCTGCTCCCCCTGCTCCTGCACTCTCTCTGTGAAATAAATAATTCAGAGGTGACCTTTTAGGAGGCAAACATTCGCTCTCCTTGTATAGATGGAAGAAAGGAAAGTCAAGAGACACATCTAATATTGTACCAACGTGCAATAAGGGAAGAAAAATTCCAGGCCACTTAGCCACACACTTTCTTCAAATCCTCATCATTCATCCAGTTTCAGCTCGCCTAAGCATCATCAGTGGTAAAGTCTACAAATTTGTTACAGTATATTTTAAGCAGCAAAGAAAACATTCAAGTCAGTGAGCTTCTATATTCCAACACTGTCTTCCCTCTAATAAATATTGATGCCTCTCTTCCTGAACCGTCCGTCCCTGAGGATTTTTCTGTGCAGAGCTCTACTTCTGAATGAATGTTTGTGGGTCACTTCTCTTGCTCTAGACTCCCATTGTAGAATTCCAACACAAACTGTTTTCTGAGGGAAAGAAAAGTCTTGGGGGGGGTGGTTCTCCTGTTCTAGAAACAAACATGAGGTTAAATGGGACAAAGAGGGAAAATGGAGAAGTGAACAACAAAAGGAGGAAGAAAAAGGAGCACACAGTTCTCTTTTGTTTGAAGAAACAAAGTGATTCAAACTCATTTGCTTAGGAGCCGACAGAGCTTCCCACAAAGGTAAAGAGAGGGGATGGGGTATTCCTACCTGCAGAAACATCTAAGAGAATGCCTTTTCTCCACATTAAAAGGATATGTTGGTCACACAGATTTTACTTACTGAAAGAGAGGGGGTTGGGGGGGACTGACCATCCCAGGGGCTATTTTTCCAACATTCTCTACCCTAGTGATCTAGGTTACCCTTTAGGCTGCCCTGAGATATAAATAGCATTCATTTCCTTTCTCAGGCCAGACAGACTTTACTGCTTTGTTTCCTGGGTCCAGGGGAAAAAATACTCACAGCACATCTCATTTGAAATTTGAGTTACTACAAAGCTGCCGCGCTTTGAATCAACCATGGAAATAAGAAAACCACTTCAAAAGACTAAATTTGTTTGTCATCACCACTTTGTTAAATCAGCCCCGAAGAGCCCCAACTTCTGAGTAGTTCTTTTCCTTTCTAGCGCATACCTCAGAATCTTCCAGAACACAGCTCCGGGTCTTTGCATGTGCCCAGGATGAAATGCAGGTGAACGTTTTACAGAAGCACAGGGATGAGGACGGAGGCCTATGCAGGATCCCCCAAGGGGCTTTCTGGGTAAGAGCACCCTCACTTGCTGGGTAGGAATAAGGAGGCATTTGTCCTTACTTCTTTTCAAGGAAAGAAAAAGCTACATAGAGAAGAGCAAATAAGTGAAAAGGCAGAAAAGCCCCCACCTGTGATAGCTGCTCGTCTGAGGCCAGTGCGATCGATGCCTTAGCCCGAGAGGATCAGATGAACAGGCTGCCACTCCACCAGCAGCGCATCGCATTTCAACATCACAACTCAGCTCAAAGACACCACTCTGAACCTGAAAGCACGCACTGCAATCTACAACGCCTACCAAACTTGGCCTGACACCCCTGAATGCAGCAGAGACAAACCAGAGCATGGACATAGAGAGAAACAACAAAGTGAGGTCTTTCCTTTCTCTACCAAGACAAAGGCAAGGAGGGAAGACCAGATTCACCTTGCCCCCAAACTAGTAGGCCTCTGAGGTGCTCTTACCCTTGGGTCACCCTCCAAGGACCGCCGTCCTGCTGGGCTATTCTCTTACCTCTATGTATGGGCTATCAGACCCCTCTCTGTTAGACTGTCAGCTCCTTCAGGGAGCCCCATTTCTCCTGAAGTGCAACACCAGTAGCATTTTAAAGCAGCCTTGTGCCTCGAGCTGGTTCCTCAGGCTATCAGGAAGTGGGTATTTTGATCATATGCATATTGGAAGAACCAAACCCACTACCTCTTTCCCTTGGGGCCTGGACTGTCCAGAACATCCAGAGGAGGCCTAAAGCGTGACTCTCCTCTGAGGCCACAGCAACCCTGGGAACAGAGAGGAGAGACAGAACTGGGGGCGTGGTGCCATCTCTTTTTTTTTTTTTTTTAAGATTTTTTTTATTTATTTATTCGACAGAGATAGAGACAGCCAGCGAGAGAGGGAACACAAGCAGGGGGAGTGGGAGAGGAAGAAGCAGGCTCATAGCGGAGGAGCCTGATGTGGGGCTCGATCCCTTAACGCCGGGATCACGCCCTGAGCCGAAGGCAGACGCTTAACCGCTGTGCCACCCAGGCGCCCCGCGTGGTGCCATCTCTTAACCAATTTTAACACGAGCAACTGAGCAATGAAGAGCATAACCCCACTTTCTGTAGGTGCTGTCATGGGGCTAGATCATTTTAAACCAAAAATAAAACCAAAACCTTGACAATAATTCCTCACCAGCATGTGACCAGGTTTTGTTTTTTGAACAGAAACAAAAGATTCTGAGATCCCTGTGCATTTATTACCCAGGGGCAGACAACTGGCTTCAGAGCTGTCCTGATTTCTCCCAGAAGACCTCGCTCCACTTAGGGAACGAAGCACTCCAGCAACCTGGCGCTGGCACGCTGGCTGCGAAAACACAGCCCACCTCTTCCTGGGGCCACTGGGCCCGTTCTCAACCGTAGGCTCTCACCAGTCCCAGCACCACAGCCCAGAATGTCACGGGAACTGAAGCAACAGCTGTCTCAAGATCAGTACTTGAAGTGAGAAGAGATAAGCCCAAGAAAGATGCCAACTATCAGCCCCATCAGGCGCTTCAACTGTGGCAGCTGCAATGAAGGAAAAGCATGAGCACTGAGGAAGTCCTTTGCTCACCCAATTTCCTCTCATTTTACAAACTTTGTGCAACATGCTATCCCCACCCCCCTTGCCCCAGCCCCTCAGAGTTTCCAAGCCTTATAAGAGCAAGTGGAGTGCTGGCCCACACTTACACCGCTACTTGACAGACTCTTCATCTTTCACAAATGGCTGAGAAAAGGGGCACGAATGGGTACCAGTGGTCATGCCAAAGCTCACACGTAACTGCAGCCGCATGGGCACACCCAGGAGAAGAACATACCAGAGAGCACTTGCAGAAAATCCAGGAGCCGGATAGAAAATCCAGGTCTGCAGGTCCTCCCAAAGCACCAGACTGACGCAAACTTCAGCCCTGGGCCTCTGGCTTTCCGAAACCTCCTGCTCAACAATTGGCCTTTTGTGCTGCACAACGTTCCCCATTAAGGGCTCGGTTTAAAAAATCTAGTCCCTTTCACCTGTAACTTCATCCTGGCCTCCATTGCCTGGGTGGCCGCTCCAGATCTGTGCATAGCCCCACCTATCACACGGGCCGAAGACCGACAAGAGAGCCAGGCAGCCCCACTACACACACCCTTCGTCCCGCAAAGCAAGACACCGTCATGGCGAGCGCACCCCCAACACAAGCCAAACACGGAAGGTCAGGATGGAGAAACTGAGGCTCAGAGAGGGGCAGCGACTGGCCCCAGGTCACACAGCGAGTCAGGAACGGAGCTTTAATACAACCCCAGCCTCTAGATTTCTGAGTACCACAGAGCCATCCGCCTGCCCTCACCACGCCGTTTAAGAATAACATCCCCATGGAACTTCAGTCCCAGCGTCCCCACCTGCGAAGGGCCAGGACCTTGGTCTTTGCCCCGAGCGTCCACCGCCCAAACCGCAGACCGTGCCCACCCGCAGGCCGGTCCCGGCACCGCGCCCCCGTCCAGAGCCCCAGCCCAGCTACCCACAGCCCGCCAAAGACCTGCAGAGTCGCAGTCCCGAGAGCCGGCGGCGGCGGACATTTCCCTGCCTGCCTCTTCAAGCTCTTCATCACGCCGACCGCACCGCCCCGCCCGCTCCGCCCCCAGAGGGGTCCGCCCCGCATGTCACCTCCGCCAATCGAAGGCCGAGCTTCCCCATAGCCCCGCCCCTAAGCGGAAGCGAGCCCGCCCCTGTAGCCGCACGTCTTCCAATCACCACCACCCCTTTCGAGACGGATACCTGCCTCCGCCAATTCCCGCGCATCGCGGCCCCGTGCCTGGAGGCGAGTTCCAACCGAGCGGCGTGGGCGGCTCGGGCTCCGGCCCGGTGCACCTGTATCGAGACAGCCACAGGAACTCAGGATCTGGAGTCGCAGGGTCGAAACCTGTGGCGGGGATATGGAGGGAATGCTGAGCCATGGGCTTGAAGAGCCGGTTCCACCTCCGCGTGACTGTATGCCGGTGAGCAAGTCGCTCAGCCTCCCGGGAGAGTCTCTAAGCGTGTTTCCCTGCGCACTCGGTGCGTTTCAGATTCAAATGCAATAACAAATGTGAAAACTGAAGTGCCCTTCCTCCGTGATAACCATGTGCCAACGTCCGTGCTTCATACGTGTATTACTCCTTCATCCTCACAGGTAGGGAACTATTATCCCATGGCAGCTGAGCTCAGAGACCTAAAGTCTAAGGTCACTGATAGCCGTCAGTAGGAGGGAGTGGGTTGGGTGCTTTAATTGCCCATAACCTCCGTCAGCGACTTGTAAACTACTCCAAATAAACACACACGCTAAGTAAAAGCAGTGTGCTTGCTATGAGATATGCCTTCAAGACAAGTCCTCTCAAAGGCAAGTCCTCCGGTTCCCCCTTAACCAGACTGCCACTCCCTCCTAGAAATTCTTGAACGTTCTGCCTCTCACTCAAACGCAGGTCTGTCTGAGCCCCAAACGCTTTTGGTCTCCTATGCTCTTTTGCCTGCTCTTGTAAAACTGCATGAACCCGACCGAACTGAATTAGATTTGCAAGGGCATCATAAATGAGGAGATTTGGGTTCCAGGCCCCAGTGTGGCACCACCAGACACGGCTTTTAAATTCTTTTCAGCATTTACATACTGTTAACCCATCCTGGGCCTCATCTGTTCCTCACAAAACTCTTGGAGTAGTAGAGAGGGCAGGTTCATATCTCCATCGTACAAATGATAAAGCCAAGGCCTAAAGAAATAAAATATATATTGTTCACCTTCACAACAAGGAGGTGGAGGAGCTGGGATCTGAACTGAAATCTCTGGACCCCGTGGACATGAGTTAGAATCCGGGGTTCCAAACCTCGTCATACGACTTCAGTTGATGAATGATGTTGGGTAAATTACTTACCTTCTCTATGTCAGTTTACTCATCTATAAAACAGGATATCTACTCTTTATTATTGCTCAAAAGACAGAACAGGAGAACGTGGTTGGTGTGCATTGTCTAGATGTCTAGAAAAATGTCTGGGACGTGGTAGTAAGTGCTCATTTCGGGTTACTTCTTTCCTCTGACTGTGGTCTCTTGGTCAAGGTACTTCTACTCCCTTTTGTGCTGCACATTATCCACCAAGTACTAGGTGGAGAAAACCTATTTCCTTTCACCTTTCACCTCACGCCTCATCCTGGACTCCAGTCCCTTTATCTGTAAAATACGAGGGTTGGGCTGGTAGACACCCAAGCACCTTCAGCAGTGAGAGTCCCCTCTTCCCCGGGCCCCTCCCTGAGGAAGTTCACATCAGGACGACTGCTCAGAGAAGAACTTGATTCAGTACAGGTTCCTGCTGGTTGTCCCAAGTGGGGCCCCAGAAGGTAGAGCAGGGAAGACAACCGATAGACACACACCTAAACCTAAAAGAGGGAAGTCAGCCTTGACTCCTCTCTCTCCATACTCACAGCCGGCCTCAGGCTCTGTTCTTCCATTCAACACATACCCATGAAGTATCTACTAAGTGCCAGGCACTGTTCCGACCACTGGGGGTAAAGTTGTGAACACGGCCCAGACTCACTGCCCCCGTGGCACCTTCATTCCTCCAGTTTGAGCTCTCTGGTGAACCTTCTCCTCCCCATCCCCATTACCAGGCCCTAGCCCAAGCCTCAGGGGTTTTTTTTTGTTGTTTTGTTTTGTTAGATTTATTTACTTGAGTGGGGGTGGGGTGGAGGGAGAGAGAATCTTAAGCAGACCCCACGCTGAGCATGGAGTCCGACCTGGGGCTCAGTCCCACGACCCTGAGATCATGACCAGAGCCGAAACCAAAAGCCAGGTGCTCAACTGACTGAGCTACCCAGGAGCCCCTCCAAGCCTAAGTTTTTACACCTAAACCCCTGAAATACAATTCCACTGACCTCCCCGCTCTAGGCTCTCCGCCTCAGCACCAGTTGCCAGAGGAACTTTCCCTACAGGCAAATCCTACCTGTCATTGCTTTGTTTAAAACTCCTACAGCTCCCCACAAGCTGTAGGGCAAAGGCCAGGGTCCCTGTTGGTTGTTCAAAACCCTTCCCGGGCTGCTGTGCTGGCCTCCCCTGGCTCAGCTCCCTCCATACCCTCCTACCCCACGTTCAATCCCACCCAACAACCTGTTCTTCCCTCTAACCGCCCTTCCCCCTTGTTGCCTGCCTGGGAAAAACCTCATTCATCTTTCAGCTCTCAGCTTACACATCACTTCCCCCATGAAGTCTTTCTTCACAGAGCCGTTTATATGGGATAGGGTGGCATGAGCTTAGGAAGCACTTGTAAAAGATTTTGCATCAAAACATAAGAGCTCGGGGCGCCTGGGTGGCTCAGTTGGTTAAGCGTCTGACTTGGGCTCAGGTCATGATCTCAGGGTTGCGGGATCGAGCCCCGCATGGGACTTTGTGTCAGCGGGGAGTTTGCTTGTCCCTTGTCCCTTTCCCTATGCTCAGCTTCCCTCCCCCTGTTTGTGCTGTCTCTCTCTCAAATAAATAAATAACATCTTTAAAACAAACAAGCAAACGAAACCCATAAGAGCTCAAGCTCTGGAGGAGACTATCTCATCCTGTCTCATCCTGGCTCCATGGTTTACCAGCTGTGACTTTAGGCAAGACACCTACCCTCTCTGAGCCTCAGGTTCCTGATCTGCAAAATGGAGATGTTGCTAATACCTACCTTGTAAGTCTGCGGTAAGGAAAATGACATAATGTGTGAAAAGTTCCTAGAATGAGGTCAAACACACATTGTGTCAACAATGAATGTTAGCTAAGTTATGGACCCTCTTGTACAGAAGGAAGAAATAGTTTCTGAGCTCCTACTATGTGCTCTCATATGTGTTATGCTATTTCTTTCTCACAACTCCATGAGGAAGATATTCTTTACATACACAAGTCTAGAAGCCAAGGTTCAGAGAGGTAAGGTGGTTTGCCCCAAGTCACACACAGCTAGGGATCAGCAAAGGTAGGTTTCAAAGGCAAGGGGCTGTGTAGCTTCAAGGTCCATGCTCTTTGCTCTTTACTATTACCCCTCCTACAGGCTCTGTAGCGCAATGGATAGCGCATTGGACTTCTACTACCCCTCCTGCACCTACTAGTAATAATCATAAGATGAGTTATCCTTATTAGTTGAAGCTTTGGAGACAAATCTCCCCCTGCTCATAGAACAAACTTTAAACCCCTTAACCAGGCATTCAAGGCTCTGTATTCTTGTTTCTACTTCCTTTCCCCACTTATGCCAGGCTACGCCCAGAGCCAGTCTCCTTCCTGGCATTCCAGGTGAGCTAAGTTGGAGCCCCCTGCATGTTCAGTCTCTGTGGTGAGACCACGGTGGAAGGGAGGTGTCCCCCGCCCCATTCCCACAGAGACAAGGCATTGGCTGGAAAGGAAACACGTAATAGTGTTGGGTGACACCTAAGCCCAGCACCTGGTACCTCGGATTTGCATGTTCTGTGGCTAACCCTCTGTTCTGTACAAACTCGCCTTTACCTGCCTGGCTGAAATCCTGATCTAAACAAATTCTGCCCCAGAAGCTGCTAACCTCTCACTGCTAAGCCGAAGCTAGACTCCTTCCTCAGCTGCAGTGGGAGAGAGCAGGGTTCAAGGGCAGGAGAGCCCACGTGCCGAACTTCTCTTGGTTCTAGCTGTGGTTGCCAGAGAGAAGGAAGATGGGCCTCTAGAAGCTGCTGACTGTGCTAACTTGTAAAAGATCCTGCATCAGAATCACAGCCTACCCTGTGCAGCCCTGCCCAGAACCAGGAGGACAAAGGGAGCTCTGCTGGAGCTAAAACTCAGGTCTGGAAATGGGAAACCAGAAATGCAAACACATGGTTGGCTCACAGCCTGAGGGCACTGTGGCCTCATGCCAGCAGCTTTGAGAGGGCACAGAAACTGTGGGGTGTGAGGCCAAAGGGTGGAAAGTCAACTGGCAGTGGGTAAGTCAGTGCCCAGCCAACGCCCCCACCCCACCCCAGAGAGCCTGGGGTCTTACCTACCTGGACAGGCCCTGGCAACTTCTTGGAGGAACATCCTGGTGTGTGAACCAAAGGGCAGCTGGAATACGAGGCTGAGTTCTGCTGCGTCCAGCTGGACGGTCACATCTGAGCCTGCACAGAGGAGGTGGGAACTGAGTCCTTGGCCTCCAGGAACCAAGTGCTACGGCTGGTGGCCCCAGAATGGAGAGTCAGCAGCCCCAAATCCCAAAGCTCCTACGGCCCTGAAGCAGTTCACCAAAGGCTGCTACTGGGCCGTAAGGGAATCTCTGCACCCTGAGCTCCGAATGAACAACGTCCTCACTCAGGGGAGGGGGCGGACCAAGGCTTTAACAGTCAGGAAACCTCGCCACAAGAGTGCTAGACGGGGCTGGAAGAGAAGGAGTTCTCTGACCTGCAGTCTGCAGCACAGTGATCAAGAGTGTGGGCTCCAGAGTCTGGATTCTGGGTTTGAAGCCTGGTTCCACGAGTTACTAAGTTACTTAATTTCTCTGGGCCTCGGTTACCTCACCCACAAAATAGGGATGAGAACGGTGATAACCTCACGGAGTTGTGAGGAAAGCGGCCTAGGATGCCTGTAAAGCTCTTAGCACAGGGCCTGGCATAAGACAACCAGGGATTAAATACTCATTTCTGTTGTTATTACCACCGCCACTACCACTGTAGTCTAGCAAAGGAGATAAGCGTTAAAGAGATTCACCACCGACAGAAAATGTGAGTGACAGAGACCTGGAGAGGCTGAGAAAAGGGAACAGGTATCAGTGAGGCTCAGACAGTTTCAGGAGGCTCGACAAAGGCTTCCTGGAAAAAGCAAAGTGTGAACTGAAGCCCTGAAGGATGAGTTGGCTAAGTGAAAGGAGCTGGGCCGGGGGCGGGGGGGGCTTTCAGGAAGAGGGAACAGCATGTGCAGGAGCTCGGTGGGGAGGCCGTGTCATGTTTGAGGTGATGGAAGCCATCCAGAGGATTCCAAGTACAGCAAGGAGGAGAACGATGGAACCTAGGCCAGAGAGGTGGGCGGGCCTGACCCTGCAGCGTCGTGCAGGCCACAGGAAGGACATCAGCGTGTTCTCACTTCACACCATTCTTCTCTCTGCAGCTCCTCTACCCCCTGCCCCAGCTGGGGCTCACGCTGAAAGGACCACTCACCAAGAATGTAGAGTTCGCCGTCCAGGGACACTGTGGGGAGGGAAAAGAAAAGGCCCTTAGCCACTGAGCACCCTAGCCCCTGCAAGGGCAGACATGACCCAGGGACCCAAAGGAGAGGGACTCATACCACCCAGGCCCTGTGGCACCTTCTTCCAGCGTAAAATCCCGCGAGACCGGCACTATCTGGTCCAAAGAGACATCGTCCCCCGTAATGGCCATCCTCCGGTGCGTATACAGGAAGAGACTAAGGGCAGGAAGCAGCAGTGAAGACAGGGCCCACTGGCCGTCCCTCAGGCCCATTGTGGAGGCCTTGGGTGCTCACATTCCCTCCTTGGTCCCTAGGATGGTGCTGTGGTGCCCAGCTATGCACAATCCTCGTGCCCTCTCTGTCCACGGTGCCCATCAGAGACCATAATTCTACAGATAGGTCCTCAAAGCTGAACGTGTCTCGTTTTGGGGCGCCCCTGCTCTGTGAGTAAAACACGTGCGCGATCTATCCATTGTGTGTGACAGCAACGGCACCACCTCAGCCACCCTTTTCCCTCTCTGACCACCGTTTTGCTCTCTGTAAAGTGGGGGTGGTAGATTAGAAAGTGTCTCATGCCCCTCCCTCCCAGCTCTGAGAGCGTGAGGTTCACCTTCTGGCTCTGAGACCTTTGATTAGTCTTCATTCTCTCTCTCTGCTTCTGTGTAATATGAAGGCGTTATGAGCAATATTGGGAACTTTCTATGTCCTTCACGGTGTCTGAAACATTTTACATGGACTCACTCACTCTAATCTTTAATCTGGACAAACTGAAGAACAGAGGTTGCTTGCTCAGATCATGTGGCTCGGGGGGCACCTGGATGGCTCACGCAGTTAAGCATCCAACTCTTGATTTTGGCTCAGGTCATGCTCTCAGAGATAGAACCCTGCGCGGGGCTCCATGTTGTGCGGCCTGCTTAAGATTCTCTCTTTCCCTCTCCCCTGCCCCTCTCCGCCCCATTTGCTCTCATGCTCTCTCTCTAAAACAAAAAGAAAAAAAAAAGGCCATGTGGCTCAGAAGTAATAAAACCTGGACTTGAACCCAGGCAGCCAGACCACGCAACTCAAGGTCTGGACAAGTACATGAAGTCTTCTACGCTTGAGGAGTTTTTTTCATCAGATTTTGAGGATTAAATGAGCTAACACATGAACGGCTTAGCATATAGTGTTCAAACAATATTAAGTATCATTATAAATAATCTAGAAGACTTAGACCCGGCCCCAGAGGGATGGCTGAAGTCCAGCTGGAGGGTAACAGTGAAGAACGACCCCAAGGACCGACAGGCAAGGACCAAACCGCTCACTTACGCATGTTCCTGGCCACCTCGCTTCCGGCGGTGGCGCACGAGTCCCAGGAGGCGGCTCTGCCTGCTGTCTCCCTCGCACAGCACACCTTGTACTGCCTGATGGGTAGGGTCAAGGGAAACCAAAACGACACCCGAGGCCAGGCCTCTGCCAGCCCAGCCCAGCCCAGCCCACCTTCCCTGCCCTTCCGTGGCTCACCCAGATTCACCGTGTGACCTTGGGCAAGTCACTTCACCTCTCTGACCCTTCCTCATCTGTGAAATGGGGATAATAACCCCCAGCGTCACAGGAGGTTGGGACAACAGAGTATTGAAAGCACTGGGCAGAGTCCAGTACCGAGCAAGTACTTAGTAACTACCGGTTTCCTTCTCCCCCGACAGCAAAGAGAGAGGGAGGAGAGCAGATAGACACATAGACATGGTCCATCCCACCCCCCAGGGCCAGGGCGGGCGCTGGGGCTGGGAGCTCAGTGCTGGGAAGGATATGATGATGCAGTACTCCCCCTCAGCCAGGGTCTCCTGGATCGCCATGGACTGGTCCATGCTGGGCCCTGCCGAGTAGACACACCCTGGGGAGACAGCAGATGGGAGCCCCCTTTGGTCAACAAGTTACCTAGGAGGTGATGGAGCTGCCTCAGAGGACTGGGGGCTGGGAGGAGGGGCCCTTGTACAGGAGAGGGTGGAGGAGGCCTGACCGTCCTCCTCCTCCTCCTTAGATGGGCCTTTTAGTTTCTAGGGAGAGGGGCCATCCCTTTGGCCCTGGAGGAATGGACAATTTATTGTACCACCTTTCATCTGGAAGGGCATCCAGTTGTTTCTGAGGGGGGTCCCGTCAACTAGTCGGAAGGTGGGTGCCTTGTCCCATTACCGGAGAGGGTGACACGGTCCCATGGCCCCTGGGAAAGGGCTCTGCCTCCTTTCCTGGGGAGCAGTAGTAGTCCTGCTGGCACCTCTCTGGAAGGTGTCAGTGGTGTGTCTGCTTGGGTTTGGGGGGGGAAGTCCTGTTCTCAGGAAGGGAGGTGTCTCATCCTGGACAAGGACCCCAGTCCTGTTCCACCTCCTTGGAGACAGGAAAAAACATCCCATTGCTCCTTGGCCCTCACCCCCGCCCAGCAGGCCTCATTGCATCAGCCATAGGCCAGGGGGTGTCCGGTTTTGACAGCCGCAGGACGAGGGTCTCAGGCCTCAGTTTGCCCACTCACTCCTGCCCAGTCCTTCCCCGGCTTCCCTGCTCCACACCTGCTCCCAGCCCCCTGCCATTGCTGCCTACCTCCTGAGCTGTCACCGCTGGGTACGTGGGACACTGTGGGACACCGCGGCCCTGGCCGGCTAGTGACTACGTTTCCCAGCAGCCTCTGCGCCACAGGATGGTCAGCCAGCCTGCAAGTCCCAGCATGCCTGCACCAATCACAGGGGTGCTGGGGGGGGGTCCCCACCCCCATTAACTCCTTAGGTCCTGGGCTACACTGGGCTCCTGGTTCCGGAAAGGTTTTCTTAATGACTGCTCTAACCTCCACCCCGGCCCTCCAGGTCATGGGGCCAGAGCTCCCCGCCCAGGGCCCGGAAGGAAGATGGCCACGTCTGCCTTAAGGGAAAAAAGAATGCATTTTCATTTTCTCCTGTATTCCATTCTCAACTCCTCTCATCCACGCTGGCCAACTCTGGCTTTCTCTGCACTGAACTACCTTGTCCTGGCTTAAAGGAGAATAGCACTGTTGAAGAACCATCGCCTCTGTTTCCCAGGTGGAGAAACAGGATCACAGAGGTTAAACAGTGTGACCAAGGCCCTGCAGCTACCAAGGGGCTACACGGGGCTCAGCTGAAGTCTCGCTCCAGCTTCTGTGCATTGACCCTGCCACACACGGTCACCTTTCTTCCCTTCTCCCCGTGTGTGTGATGTGTGACGTGTGCATGACGGGAGCACCTGAGCCTGCCTGCCTCATGGGACGGCTGAAGACAACGGATGTGAGTGTGCTCTGTAAAGGGGTAACACTTCCTGTGAGACCCAGTCCTCCTTCTCCTCTTCCCTCTACCCCTCCTCTGGGAGGAGAGAGGACATGGGAGGGGGCCCCTCAGCTCTCAAGACAGTCTGAGGGTGCACTTTATTGCTCTCAAGCCCCCTCTCCTGATTTACCCACTTTCTCCTTTTGGGCTTTGATTTCTGCGTCTAAGATAAGGAGCTTGCCCCAGATGGACAAAAGGGGCCAGCTCGGATACAGGAGTCCAGGACCAGTCGCTCACCCTATTGGCTATGTCCCTGTAAGCTCCCTGAGGACAGGGCTGTTTTTTTCGACATCACCCAGCACAGTTTCTGGCAGAGTTGGCCCTCAGAATGTATTTACTGAATTAGTGAATTAATGAATTGTCTTAATGAACACACTTTCTCTCGAGGTTTGACCCAAACTAAAGGGTCAGTCCTGGGGAAGGAGTGACCACTGTGATCTCAACCCAGTGCCACCTTCTCTTTCACTAAGCTGGGAGTTGCTGCCCTAATGGCCAGTCCAACTCTACATATGTAAACATCTTCCAGAAACAGCACCTTCTTCTCAATCTTCTCCTTTTGCCAGAAATCCACAACTCAAATGCAGCTTAATTTTATTTGAATTTGGTTTCAAAGTTACGTGGGGGATGAGGAGAAAGTGAATTGATTCAGACCCTTAGAGATAAAGGGGTTGGGGTCACCAGGAAAGCAGGGGAGCCCCAATTCCAGCCCCATTATTAATGATAAAGGCTGGAGAGGAAGATCCGGGAAAAGTGGATGGGGCCAGACTTTGGAGTCCTCCCATTTGATGGGGGTCAGGAGGGAGGTTCTGTTTTTCCAGGTGAACCCCAGCCTCTCCTTGGGACTGGGGCTGAGGCCCTGCCCCCTGGGAGTGCACCAAGTTCAGGCCCAGGCCCTGGGAGGGAGAAGTGAGGATCCTGGAACCCAGGCTGCGGACTCGATAAATCCCTTTCACTAAAGATGTAGTTGCGGGAATCAGAGCTGCGGTGGGACCGGGGGCTTGCAGGGCCTACAGGTTCTGCTGGACCCAGCTAGGAGAGTGGGAAGGGAGCAGGGCACGGTGGAGGAGCAGCAGCTTGGCCCCAGCCATGGCTCAGAGCAGGGGGCTCCTAGTGAAGATTCCCATCCAGCTGGAGGCAGTTGCCTGAGGCTGACGCTTGGCAGCACTCCTGGTAGCAAGGCTGAGCCACAGCCCCGGGACCCCCGGGGGTCCCTGCCATGCAGGCGTGGCTGCAGCCTGCACTGTAGCCTGAGCTGGACCAGTTCAGTTGCAAGAAGAGATGGGACCATTCATACTCCACTTGCCCCTGCCCCCCACTCACCGAGGCAGAAAGTGTTAAGTGGGCTATAGACTGAGCTGAACCTCCCTGGACCCCCAGCTCCCTCCCCACTAGGTCAGCTGGCCAGTCCCCAGAGAACATACAGGGTGACCAGAAACAAGGAAGCATGTCATGGAGACTTGGAAAATCCCAGCTGCTGCCCCGGATTTGGTATAATGCAGAGCTGAGAGGGCCAAGCATGCTGGACCCCAAGCAGCCTGGCTCCCGGCAGGTCTAACTGCAGCCAGATTCAGCTGCTGACCTGCTCTGTGCAGATGGGAGGAGAAAGGCATGCAGTTCTGAGGAAGGACAGCACCGCAATCTTTGGAGCACTCCAAGGGCTCACCTCACAGAAGTCCAAGCCCTCAGGACACATGGTCACAGCTTTCTGCCCTTTGAAGCAGTCACTACCTTAGCAGGAGAAGGTGGCACAGATTTTCCCCTGCAAGACAAAGTGGAGGGCAGGCTGAGGGGCGGGGAACTCTGTTCAGACTGAACAGGGAGTGAATGCCGCGAAGCGAGGCTGGAGCCTCACGTGTCTGTCCACTGGTCCTGGCCCCCACTCTGTCCCTGCCTCTGCCTCCCAGAGCAGGCAGGTGTGAAGGAGACACGTTCCTCTGGGGGGCTGGCAGGGTGGTGGTCACCAGGAGTGTAGCGGGAAGCAGCTTGTCCTCTGGGATGGTCGGGTGGCCTAGGCCTGGGAGCAGAGCAGGGCTGCCTGGGGAAGTGCTGTGACACCTCCGCTGCAGGGGGAGTAGGGTGGGGTGGGAACCCCTCTGCAAAGTCCCAGCCCCCACCCCAGAAATGGCTCGTGTGTGTGTGTGGGGGGGGGGGGCAATCACAACCTGAAACTCCCCTCCGTGCTGCCACCCTGGACCAGCCCTGGAGCTCGCTCAGCTTCTGTGGAGCTGGTGGGGAGAGGGGGAAAGGGGGGGGCTGGGAGGGGAATCTGGAGGGGGTGGGGCACCAAAGGTACAAAACACAGACCTGGGGAGTGATGAGGAGAGTAGATCTCAAAGGTAAGGGTCAGCCTGACCAGGCTGAGGTTAGGGTGTTGCTAGAGGCTGAGGGTTGGTGAAAACTGAGCTCAGACTTGAGGGCCTTTCAGAGTGGGGGTTTAGAGTTGGGAGCTAGTGGGTGAGCAAGGCTCGGGGGCTGGGGAGCAGCGGGGTGGGGCCAATGGGAGAAGTCAGGGTCGGGGCAGTGGAGGAGGGGCTCTGGCCCCAGGCTGGTGGGGCTGCCCAGCATTAAGTGCCAAGCAGAGTGGGCTGCCACTGCAGCCCCGCAGAGAGCAAGGGCTTGGGCTGGCGGTCCAGTTTTTGGCCCGCAGGCAAGAGCTGGGACTGGTTTCTATTTCCCTGTTGTAACTGAGGCTGCACTGTGGGCCGCATAGTGGGCAGCACTGAGTCGAATCAGCTGGAAGAGGAGAGTGCTGGGAGTGTAGGAGGAGTAGGGACAGCCAGCCTGGACCAAGCTCAACGCCCTGCCCCAACCCCACTGACTCCTCTCCCTCTGCTCAGCATCTCTCCCAGCACCTTACTGCACACAGTCGCCCCTCCCCTGGCAGCCATGCTCCCCGCGCTCTGCTGCATGCTTGGAGAACTTTGCCTCCTGCTACCACATCTCTCCGAAGCAGTAGAAGCTGTGCATATCTGCGGACAGGTGTGACCACTGTGGCTCCATTCCCATGGGGTGAAGGCATCAGGAGGCTCTCTCCTCCTGGACAGGAGCAGGGGTCAGCTGACTTCACCCCAGGTTCTGGGCTACCAGTAAGATCAGCAGGAGAGGAGGAAAAGAAGAGAGGGGACCACTGCAGGGAGCAACCAGCTCAAGGGTCACAGTCAAGGAAAGGCCAAGTGAAAGAGGTTATGACGTCAGGGAAAAGGAGGGGTAGTCCAGGGTCCAGCACGAGTCATGAGTTAGGGTTGATCGGAGAGTCCAGGAAGGACTGGGGTCCCTGGGCTGAGGACAGCCACTTCTGAGCAAAGCAGTCCCCTGGCTACTGTTGGCCACAGGCATCTTCTGCTGAGGTGCCACGGGAGCCAGAGAGTGAAGGATGCAGCTGAGGGCTGCACAAATGGGGCAGTGCTTGGGGTCCAAGGTGCTGACGTGAGGCTTGGCCGTAGGGGACACGTCCCTCCCTCACCCCTTGTAATTTTGTTTTCCTTTTGTAAGTCATCTCCACTCCCAACATGGGGTTCGAACTCACGACCTTGAGATCAAGTCACATGCTCTGGGTACTAAGCCAGCCAGCTGCCCCTCCCCTCACCTCTTCTTACCACCAGGCGCCTCAGCCCCTCTGTTGCTCCCTCCCTTCCAAAACCACAAGCAAGAAGCAGTTCCCCCATCGACACCTCTCCAAGGGGAACTGTTTCCAAAAGTGAACAGGTCAAGAGAAGGGCCCAGAGGCTCTCCAGACGTCTGTCCATGTGAAAGGGAGGGCCTCCCACATAAGCCTCTTTTTCTCCTGCCTGTTTGGGTAGATGAGGCTGGTGGGACAGCTCGAGAGTGTGAGTGGCCAGACACTCAACGGAATCAGAAAGCCTCCCTGGTTAGCTCCTAATCAGCATTACTCTCGGCTCTTGCCCATCCACTTTAGTTTGTGCACCTCTCCATGGCTAGAGAGAACATTCCCAATATTCCCTGTGCCCCACCACTCTCCCAGCCACGGACCTAGCTGCACACCTGAGGCTATGGAGGGCAGGGAGCATGTGTGCATGAGGCAGCCCCTGGAATCACCTGTCCGCTCTGGGAATTCCTTCCGACATTGCCGCCACTGGGCACACACAGGGGCCACAGACACAGAAAGGAAGCACAGCCGAAGGATGTCGAGACTGTAGCCGGAGGGAGAAATTAAAGCTAACTGGCAGTGTGGGCGGATTGAAGGACCCCCATCCCAAGGTCCCAGCGGGACATGCCTATTTGTGTAGATCAGAAATCTGGCAGGTAGAGAGGGCTCTCAGGAGGGACAGAAAGGAGGGGAGGCCGTGTCCTTCCAGAACCCACCCGGAATGGGAGAACTCAGGCTGGCTGGTAGTAGAAAGGGTGGTGTGCAGGGAGAAGCCATAGGTCCATTCCCACCATGAGAACTCTGAGGCGAGACTGCTAGCAGGATCTGAACAATGAGGGGTAGCCATCGTCCCAAGGATAAAATAATGCAGAGGGAGGAGAAAAATCCCAGCGCTACGTCTGCTCCTCACTTCCCAACACATTGGTTACACTTAGGGTACTCTTCTCTGTGAAGCCTTCCGGCTCACGTTGACCTCAGGGAAGGGAACAAAAGGAAAGTGGAGGAAAGGGATGGCCAGTTGGGTCTAGATACACTTCAGTGGGCTTTCCTCTCAGAGGTGGGACTGAGGAGACTCCTGTTTCTGGGAGTTCCGTCCCAGGATCAGCCTCTGGGTTCAGCAGGACCAGTCTGGGGGACAAGCCCAGGAATGACTCCTTGGCAGCTTCCTGCCTGGCCTTCCTTCCCTGAAGAGCAGCCTTTCTTCTTGAAGGGGGAGCTGAGTCACCTGCTCTCAGCAGGAAGCGCCCTGGTCTCCACCAGGAGGTGGAGGTTCAGACCCCACGTCCAAGGAAGGGATTCTAAGACTCAGGAACCACGAATGGACTTCTGGGCATTCATGAACCCTTAAAATGGCATGCACAAGTATCTGTGCACATGTATTTTCCTGAGGAGAAAGTCCACAATTTGTATCTTTGTATTTCCAAAGGAATCTAGGATCCCGGAAAGATTAAGGACTACTGCTTCTGTAAGCCGAGAAGGAACCATGTGCTCCTGCCCGAGCTTGTCAGGGCGCTGAGTGGGAACCCTGTTCTTGCTACGGCAGAGCCCCTGAAGTCCAGATTTCACGGAGTCACCTCTGGGAGAACCACTTCTGCCAGTCTGCCTGCACCTCCGCTGATAGCTCCGTGCCCCTCGGGCCTGGTGGAGTTGGCTGGAGGGCTTTCTCCCTGTCCAGGTTCACTGAGCTTCCATACCTCTGGTTCTGCTCCCACTCACTGTCTCACGTCCACCCAATCCTCAAGGTTTTTAAACCCAGCTGGGACACAGAAGGCACTAAAGAAATATTTGAACGAATGTAACAAAAAAGAAAAGAATCCTTGGCTGTGACAGGGAAGAGCCCCAGGGTTCCTCCAAGGCCGCTGTGGTGCACAGTTCACTGGGCGGTGGTTACCTGGGCGAGGGTGACGGCAGGACTCCTCAGAACCTGGTCCCGCCTCCCCTCCACGCGGTAGAATACAGGTTCTTGCACCGACCCCGGAATCCAGGTACCCACCCCTAAGGAGGAGGTACCCGCACACTCACTTCTGAGGGGTGTGACAGTTGGAAATAGCAGGTACATCCCTTGGGAGCCCCAATGCCACTACCGCGCCAACAGGAAGGCTGGACAGACACGCCCTCCCCACGTTTCCCACTCCCAAGGCTTTGTTCCACTATCTTCCCAAATGGCAGGGTCTCCTTGCACTTTGGGCCAGTTTTTGGTATTCAGTGCTTCTAGCTGCTCCATTAGATTTAGTTATCTGCTCACTGTGCTTCAGAAGCTCAGTCCCTGGAAAGGTTGTCTAACTGGGGTTTGAACAGGAGTCGTCAAAGCACAAACGAATGGCTGAGGAGCTGCCCGAAGGGATGGTTAAACCGGAAGGGAAAACACCTACCCAGAGTGACGTGCCACTAGGGCAGGGGTGGTTAGAGCTTACTGCTGTGGAGATGACCAGGGCAACACAGGAACGAGAGGGAAACCGCCAGTTCCGGAGCTGGGATTTTTACAAGCGGAGAGATGACAGACAAATTGAAGGTCTGAGTGCTGAGGGCCAAAGGAGGCCTCCGGAGAAATCCTGTTTCGGAGCAGGCTCCGGCTTTCAGACAATCGTGCCTGTGGGCAGATCACGGCCTCCTTGGCTCCCCTAGGTCTTTCCATTTGGGATACCAGATCCAGATCTCAGGGCAGCTGCTCAACGCCATCCAAATCTTGGCTACCAGGGGTTGGTGTACACGAGCATATTAGCCACTTCTTAGTCAAGTAGGGATCTTGCAGAAGAAACAGACAGGATCACCAAAGACTTGTTCTGAACAAGCAAGCAGGTGAAGTCACAGGTGGTCATAGAGCCACTGTACGCCACACTGCTGAGGCATGGGGCCCATTCCAGAACAGCTCAACTCCTTCCTTTATGCAAATAAAGAAGGCAAATCTTGGTGCCACAATCTTGTCCTTAGCAGAGGCCCTGGCTCACCCTCCCCATCTTTGTCTAATACGTGCATAACTGGCTGACTCAACTAGGGCAGGACTTATATCCTGGGGTGATGAGCCTTTGGGGGCACCGAAGCAAATGGGCCTGGGGAAAGAGGTTAGGTCAGATCCACCTAAGAGAATAAATGTAACATAACCAGTGCTCCTCAAACCTTGGCTGCTACTTAAATTGATGAGAAAGAGGTAGGGAAGTATTAAGAACTAAAGGACTGAGTTAGTCCATAATACTGGGCTTCAGAATAAAACACATTCTCAAGAAGGGCTGGGTTTATTTTCTGACAGAATCTTTTAATATAAAACAAAGATAAAACACATCTCAACCCTGCAATCTGCCAGCATGCCTTGTTGTTTTTTTTTTTTACAAGATGCACGCTAGACCTTAAGACTAAGTAGCAGAGTCTTTAGGAGCATTTGGTTGGGAGAAATAGAAAAAGCAGATTTCAGGTAAGCCTGGGCAAGCCCAAAAGCTGAGATACGTCCCTGAACACTAGAGCAGTCCTTGTCTTTTCAGATCCTCATAGGTCTTCTTATTCACAACATTCCCACTGGAGTCTTCATATTCTTCCTGAAAGGAAAGGGAACACTATCAGCTATGCCTCCTGGGAGAAATGTCTGGAACCAGCCTCTGGGTACCTGAGCTCACCCTGGCTTGATTTCACGGCATTCATCTAAGACAACCTTTCTCAACTGGGGTTCTGCAAGAGAATCAAACTTGACTGCTCTAAGGCATCCACTGTATGTCATGAACCAACACATCCTAGGCATCGAGAATGGTACGATTTATGACCTATCTTTAGGACACCTGAGAAAATAGTCCGTTCCAATCACTCTCTGTGTCTAAAATGATGAACGCTAGTTGAGAAAGGGTGACCTAAGATAATAGTTCTCAAATTCCCAAGACCCTAGGTTTCTGTCCTTTCTACCCAAGGCTGCTGAGGAGTTGAAAGGAGAGGCCAAGAAGGCTGAGCTTCCTCATTTCCAGTAAAATTCTCCTGTATTTTATATACCGGAATTCTACATTACAGTTTGTAAAGGGCTTTTTTGCTGCTTTAAAAAAAAAAGTGGGGGGGATAGTTACCACACCTCACATACGTGTCACTCCTCATCTCTGAAATCCGCTCTTTGGGATGACTATCTCTAGACCAACAAGGATGCCTCCCCACCCCATGAGACAGGCTTCTCTCTCACTGGATGCTTTCCTCTAAGAAGACCCAACCTATGATATGGATTCACAACTCCTTAGCCTATGAGTCCTCACACAGGGCAAGACATTGGGTACTCCCGCTTGCCGCTTCAGCATTTCAAGAGCAGAATACAACCTGTCTTAAGACACACATTTCAAGTCTGACACATGTAATATCACAAATAAACTAGGCTTCCATGTCAAGAGCCAATTCAGATATTGGCACATAATACTGGCCACTACAGTGAACCAGGGGACTGCCTTTCCTCTCCCGTCTACAGGGTGAGGGAGCAGTCACTTGACACTCCCATGACGCTACACGAGCACCCACCTCGGTGTCAGGCTGCCATCGTTCTGATGCCTTCTGCAGTTTCAGCTTGGCCCACACTGCAGGAAGAGAAATGAGCAGCAGTCAAGACTGGCCCGAGTATCCATCAGGCAGACAAGTGTTACAACATTCCTGTCCCCATTAAGATCCCCCTGGATGACCCTGTGCTTTAGACTTTTGCCTGCCCCACACTAGAATTTCAGTTCTGGACCACCTACAGACAGAAACCCCCTCCATGGCAAAACTTACCATAATCTTTGCTTTGCTGTAAAAGAAAAGTTGGACCAAATATAACCAGAGACCTCTTGGAAGAGAGAACTGATATACCCTCAAAGAAAGAAGTTAATGTGGTACAACCCAACGGAATTATGGGAGAAAGTGACCTTATGGTCTTAACGTTCATTACAGAAGAGAAAGGGAATACTAGGCATGGTCAAGTATGTTTATTTAAAGCCTGGTGTGCAGATTTCAAAAGCTTCAGAGGAGGAAAAAAAAAAAAAGGTGAAATATCACAGCCAAAGAACCCGAAAGATGTCTGGCTCAACGAACACTGGAGATATTAAAACAAGAACTCTGACAGTTCAGTAAAAGCATCCCTACAAAGATGAAAGGGAGCAGACGCTTCCAGAAATGACCACAGCTTCACACATACACAAAGCAGGACAGGCACTGAACCAGGAAAGAGAGACCTAACTCTGTAAGACTGGTGTCAGAAGGTGCACTCTCAGAACAGAGATCCACACAGAACAGCTAGGACAGGTCCACTGAGGGAGAGAGGTAAAGTATTACCAGTATTAGGAATATTGATTTCTAAATGCTTCCAGAGTTCCCATCAAGTGGAGCAACTCTAAACCTGACAAGATTATATTGTGCTGAGCAGTGGGTATTGTATGTAAGAGATGAATCACTAAATTCTACTCCTGAAACTACTTTAATGCTGTGTTAACGAACTAAAATTTAAATAAAAACTTGAAATATTAAAAAAAAATACTTGACAAGAACAGAATACCACAGAAAGCAAGCTAAATCCTATGATGGGGGATGAAACGCAGATGATATATGAGAAGTGCTTAGCTCTGTGCCCGGTATACACATGCTCGCCCCAGCACCCTTTCCTTCCTTGCTCACTGCTTCAAAAGAGCTAAGGCTTCAGGCCCAGACAATATGCACATCACAAGCAAACAGAAAATTTATCATGTGCTGCAAGGAACCAGAGCAGAGTCTTGTCACGTCTATGTCCAGGCCACTCAGGAATTCAATCAGGCTGGTACTAAAATACTGGAGATTGAAAATGCTGCTGTGATTGCTTTTTCTTTTTTTGCGGCTGTCATGATTTTTGTTTTAAGGGAAAAAAAATGGATGTAGAAAATTTTGGAGCAATAAGGGGGATACTGTTTTTCAGAGGGATCTGGAAACAATTAGAAAAGAATGGGATCACCTCTGGGCGCCAGCGTGGATTCACTAAGGGTAACTGAAGCGAACGAATTGAATTTCCTGTTTTTGATGAGCTAGCTGACCCAGTAAAAAGCCAGAGACATAGGATATCATGATTTTAGCAAAGTCATTGCTCTCATTGGCAATGTCCACAGAGTTCACTACAACGTTTAAATTTCTTATGCTATTGTTGTAGACAACATGGTGGTAACTGACCTTGATGCTATTAGTTTATTAGTTAGATAAATTTATACCTAGTGAATACTAGTCAACGGTGACCACCCACCTAACTCATGGGGAACCCTGGTGGCAATTTCACAGGGATCTTTCTTAGCTGTTTTTTCTCCAACTTAACAAAAATAGGGGAGCCTGGGTGGTTCAGTTGGTTAAGTGACTGGCTCGTGTTTTTGGCTCAGGTCATGATCTCAGGGTCTTGAGATCAAGCCCCGCATCGGGCTCCATGTGCAGAGCCTGCTTAAGATTCTCGCTCTTCCTCTCGCTCTACCCCCACCCCACCGTGTGTGCATGTATGCGTGCTTGTGCGCATGCACGCTCTCTCTCATAGTAATGATAATGATAAAAATAAAAGTTAGATTAAAAACAAATAACTATAGTTTAAATGACAGTGCTGAATCCCTCCCTCCTGTCTAAAAACTCCAAAAGAAAAACTTCAACAGAATGATCCAAAACAAAAACCAACAAGTAAATCCAGTATAAAAGCTTTCCAACAGGAAATGAAGAAAAATTTCAGAAACTCTACGCCATAACAGAATTAACCTCCATTCAGTAATTAATTGCTTACCACTAGTGAGACACCTGAGATAAAGCCTGTCACAATCCAGTGGGAACCAGTATGTGTACAATCACTGACCCACTATGGAAGTCTGAAAGGAAGCCGGAGAGTTAATCTAGGATACTCAAAGGGAGGAACAATGCCTGGGGAAATGAGAGGGGAGAGGTGATGATGAATTTGTAGTAAATCTATGATCTATTGAGGGTGGGGGAAGAAAGTGAAAGGACAAAATGATATTGAGATAAAAGTAAAAGTATAAATGTTACACAGAGAAACAAAATATTAAAGAAAAGTCATGATGGATGGAAATGATAAAACAAATCCAAGAGGTGGCAGTAATCAAATGTGTATGAGAGAAATTGATTAACTGAGACGTCTGAATCAAAGAGAGATTCTGGGGGCGCCTGGGTGGCTCAGTTGGTTAAGCATTCAGCTCTTGATCTCAGCTCAGGTCATGATCTTAGGGTAGGGAGACTGAGCCCTGAATTGGGCTCTGCACTGGGTGCGGCATCTGCTCAGGATTCTTTCTCTCCTTCTGCCTGACCCCCC